>NC_141155.1:65132431-65435681 GCF_053477565.2 Lygodium microphyllum
GGAACAAGAGCACCTTACAATTTTTTTTGCTACAAGGGTTAGATCAATTTGAGTAGTGAATGGTTCTTATGCTAGCATTGAATAACCAGTCTAATCCTATTTTTCATTGAGAAGGGATTTTATAACACTTAAAGAAGTGAGGTTGGAAAAATTATTCAATGTTGTTACGAGGGTGAAAATAAAAGACTTTTATATCTTGAAGTCAGATTACTATGGAATATTTTTCATTAACTACAACCTTTTATACATGTACCATTAATCCCTTCATGTGCAATATGAATGCACCAAGAGAGAACCCTTTTTAATAGTTGAGACTAAATAATTCTATCTTTAAGGAGATCTTTGAGTTCCTTCCTTGTGCACGATATAATCACATGAGTTCTTCCCACTTTGCTTTGGCAATTGAAAGTCCATCACTATGATGAATCAATATTTTATCCAAGTGAAGAAGCATAATGATTGATTGGGATCATTTGTCATCTTGACAATCCTCAGGATTAGATAAATCAATTATATGTGCACTATTGATGACATGCCAAAATCCTCTCCACATCATTTCATATTTTAGTAAGACTTGCCATGTGTGGAAGACTTCACAAGCAAATGTTTTGATTTCCACCTTCTCCTTAGATATCACCATAGAGGGGTCTTAGTAGTGCTTATACACATGCTTGGCTGTATCTACCTCTTTACAATTGTATTGAAACAAAAAAATAAAATAAAAAATGATTAAATCACTTTTGGAAAAGCATTGGATAGTTATACATTAGATTACATGGAGTGATAAAATGCCTTCATAAATGTAAGGTTACAATGTAGGGACTAAATTAGGATCAAAGTATATTGCATAAAACTACCAAAACATTATAAATGTCTCAAGACATGAGAGATCATTAGCCTATGTATGTGCTTCCTTTCAAAGCCAACAATCCAATTCCTAATTTCAAGAAGATAGTTAGAGTAAGCTTGAAAAGGAAAGCACTTAAGGACATGTGCTCTATCTTGATGCCATTGTTGAGTATGAATGCCACCTTCAATTGCAAAAAATGTGACCTAAAACAAGCTTTGGAACTAGTCCACGGGTTAAAGAACCACGCTTGCAAAAGCTTGCTTCTAAGCTTTAACGTCTATCTTTAAACAATAGTATGTTTAGATATAAAAATGGTTGTTGTGCACACTCCATTGGGTAAATTTTTAAGCCCTTTGAGGTTGTAATGAAGTGGAAAATATGCTCGTTTTTAGAAAAAGAATATGTGGAAAATACTCTAGCCACATTGATATGAGTACATCCAGGTGGTAACTCAGTTAGAAACCATGTACCTTTAGAGAGAAGAGATTCATACTCAACTTCATAGCCTCCTTTCCTTGTTCCTTTTTTGGGGATGACATGGAATCACTATAAGAGGCAGGGTCTTCATAAATATTGAGAGCATTCTCAATAATATGATAATCATAAACGTGACAAGCACCATGCTCATTATCAAATGGAAGATCAATATAACAATTCCAAGGTCATCATTAGTAATAATAGATGTAGGTTGTGAATCCTAATTTGAAGAGTCAATATCATCTCGTTAAGGAGTTCATCATCATTATATAGAGAAGGAAAAGTAGCAAGTAATAACTTTGTATCATCAATGTCCTCTAATGACCATGTCCTCCCACTCATCCTCTTGACACTATGGGTGACTTATGATTATTTTCTTGGAGGATGGATCATAAAACTTGTATCCCTTAGAAAAATTTAAACATCCAATGAAAAATAACTTTCAAACCAAGAGGATCAAATTTTTTGCAAGTTTCTTTGGGTACATAAATATAAGAAATACATCGAAAGATTTGAAAATATGAAACAAAATGAGTTTTACATGTCCAAGTAGTAATTGGTATTTTACTGGAAGCAGTCATAGAAATATGATTTTGCACAAATACTACTTTTAAGACTGCTTTAGTCCAGAAACATCGAGATAAGCTATAATGAATGAGCATAAATCGTATGGCATTGAGGATAGTTCTATTTTTACGTTCAATAATACCATTCTCTTAAGGAGAGTAGGGAACTATATATTCATGATGAATACCCTAATTGTTACAATAATCATCAAAATTATTTGAAATGGATTCTCCACCATTATCACTACAAAGTTTGTCGATACAACAACCAGTATGATGTTTTGTAACTTTTCGATATTTCTTAAAAGATAATGAAGCTTTTGATTTGTGTTAGAAGAGAAAAACAATGGTGTATCTTGGGAAGTCATCAATAAAAGTCATCAAATACCGATATTGAAATTTTGATGGAGAAAAAGGTCCACAAATATCAGTGTGAATAAGATTAAGAAAATATCTTGAATGAACTGTGGTGAAAATGGAAAAGGGCTTGTAAAAATGCTTTCCAAGTGCACAATATTCACAAGTACCCATGTGAGGACAAGCTTTGAGTTCCACACCTTGAAAAAGGTCGTGTCGATAAAGATCGACAAGCTTTGAAAAATCAGAGTGAAAAAACTAATGATGCCATATTTTGATGTTAAGATCACCATGAGTTGGAACAATATTTGCAACATCTTTATTTAAAGATAACTCAAAAAGATTACCATTTCGAGGAGTGATATCTATGGTTTGGTCATCTTCCTCAATGCAATACTAGGTATGGTTAAAATTGACAAAGAGACCAAGATCCATAAGTCTTGTAACTAGAAGAAGATTCCTTTGTAGATATGGGACATGTAAAACTCCACGTAGAATTTCGGTTGAAGATAGAGTACCGAGATATAAATCACCTATACCTTTGACTTGGCAGGTCATGTGAAGATGAACCAATTTCTTGACAAGAATAGAATGATAAATTTGTAGCCATTGGCACCGATACATCATGTTTCCTGTAGCACTAGAATCACAAACATAAATTATCCTTCTTGGAGAGATAGAATAACTCACACAATTCGCTTCTTCAATAGTATTGTCATGTGTAGTAGCATATGCTCTATTACAATCTGAATGGAAACGCCTCCTGAAACATAAATGGGTTATATGATCACCCTTTTTGTAATAGTAACAAGGAGAATAATCTCTAGATAAACATGGTTTTTTATTTGCCATGTTCTTCATCATATTATTTTGCCTAGCAATCATCTCTAGTATAACCATTTCTATTGTAAAAAGAACAATATCTATTAGGAAACCTGAGATAAGAGAAGTTACCACCACGACGACTCCTACATATAAAATCAAGCATAAGAGATTCTTCAAGAGCAGAGAGAATATACCAAGGAGCTGCTTTGTGACATTTGATCCACTCATTATAAACAGTTTACCATTCTTCAAAGATAGGTACTTCACTACAAGGGTTTTATCATGAGCTTGATCAATTGGTTGAGGTAGACATTCATAATTACTAAGAACAATATCATCCAAGTCATTGCCTTAAAGGATCAACGCCATTTTTACTTTCCATCCAAGGAATCCTTATTCTTGAAAGTGAGGGACATAATGTTTTTTAGAAGGAAATCTATTGAGGATTATAGATTTGACATATTTGTCTTAGAGAATATATATAATATGAGATTACAGAATCTACACACCATATATGAAACGACGACAAAAGTTCAACACAACAAGTCGTACACAGAAGCTATGCTGTAAAGAAAAACATTTAGTTCAAAAAGCATGCTCCAAAAGAAAGAGACCCAAGATAGTCAAAACGTGGGCAAGAATAAAGCAACCTAGAATAGACAAAACATAACGTGGGAAAGAATAAAGCGACCCAGAATAGATGAAACATGCGTGAGAATAAATCGGCCTAACATAGATGAGAACTATGAACAACAATAAAAATATTATCGTTTTACTTTTGGGCCAAGAATAGATGATGATCTAGCTAATTTTTGCAAAAACTCAAGTGTGAATAATCGTGATGAAACGTGTGTCGTAGAAGTTTGCACGAAAAGCTATTGTCCTATTTGTTTTCCTATGTTAAGTCATGTTTACCTGAACTGACATAACTTTTGACATAGAACTATGAATTGAGCATGCATTTGCTAGAAAGAAAGCCTGTGAGTCCTAGAACATAGAGAAAAGCTTTTATTTAAGAGTTTCCCAAATAGAAACTTTTAGGGTGTCCAAGTAAGGCATATCTACAATATATCTGCAATCTAAATGATGATGGATCATGATCATGTGAACTTCTTCTATGCTTAAAATTCATAAATAAGATGCTCATAACATACACAATACATCAAATTTAAGCATGAAAAGAACATGAATCAAGAATTGAAGAGATACTACATAGATATATTTCTTGATTGTCCTTTAAGGAATTGGTTGTAGTCGATTCTGATAGTTTTGATACCATGTTGAGATGTAGAGAGAGAAGATATGTAGAGGTGTGAGAGGGAGAGAAGAGATACACCATGTACACTCCCAAATAATATTTCATATTAATCACAATATACATATATATAGGTGAGACCTAGTCTAGATAGGGTGAGCTATATATAGCTTCAACATTCAAATAATCATTGGTGGATTCCATAGATTTAATTTTTTTAAACTTATTAGTTTATATGAATATAATCATAAGAAAAATCATAAACTAGTTATATAAAGAGAAGGCATATAAAAATTTCCATGAATTTAAATAGTCGAGGTAACTTAATAGCATCTCAACATTACAAAAAACCTACCCATCTTGGCTCATTGATGAATGTCAATTTTTATTTTCCTTAGTTGTTTACGAAGATGATCCTCATTGGCTTGGATAATTTAATTGTCTCGCATAGGCTCCACTTCTCCTTTCTTGGGGTTCCACAGTAGCTTACCATCAATGATATGAAGGTAACATCAATACAATTGGTACCATAATAAAGGAGCTCACACTTAGAGAAAGTATATTTTCCTAAAACTTTGATTTCTTTATTACTCATTAACTCACTAACCCTAAATAACTCACTCATTTAATGTGCCTAGATTTGCATGCATTATCCTCTCATACTCCTAGTGATGTTTGAGGATACTAAGGAGGATACAAGGGTTGATGATAACTTGGATTTAGTCAATGATATAAAAAATAGTATGATGACGAAAAGATTGATGATAACTTGGATTTATTCAATGTCATAAAAAATAGCATGATGATGGAAATGATTTTAAATGGATCAAGTGCATATGATTTATAATATCGCAATCTACAAGTGGATGGGGCCAAGAAATTAAGAAGGTTCACATGAAAGGAAAAAATGAAGCTTGGAGGAGTAATAATGATGCTAATTATGATAATGTTGATAAAATAGAGAATATGTACCATGATGAAGTCAATGAGGATATGAGATTTTTCTCTCTCACTCTCACTATCTCACATAGGCTTTCTCTATCTACACACACACATGCCTAGCTTAGCCTATAGATAGCCTAGCCTAGTGTAGCGTTTGCTAGCCCAGTCTAGCTTATAATTTCCTAGCCCTAGCTCGTGCATATAGACCCTATGACTTAGCCTAGCCTATATGTAGTCCTAGGCCACACTCTTACCTTTGCGTAGCCTATGCATAAGCCTATATGTAGCCTATACCTAGTCTAGCTAGCACTTGTAGTCTATGCCTATGCCTAGTGTGGCCTATACCTTCTTTTCTCTCTCTCTCTCTCTGTCTCTCTCTCTCTCTCTCTCTCTCTCTCATATTAATTAACACGAGTTGCTCAAAGAACTATGACTCTCTAGCTTGCTTAATTGACTATGATTTCTACTTTCTGGGAGCAATTAAATTAGGGTCCATGCTCAGTTTGGAGGAACTATATGTCCTTGATTCAAGAATTTCACGACATCTTTGCTTGGAGTTATGACACGCGCTAATAGGTATTCCTCCTAGCCTAGCTATTCATACAATTCCCCTAAAGGAAGACAGCAGCCCTGTGCAACAAAAAGTAAGGCATATGCCTTTCAAATTAAGGGAGGGGCTATTTGAGGAGTTGACAAAATTACAGAAAGTTGGTCTGACATTTCTAATACAACACACATAGTGATATTCACTAGTTGTTATCGAAAAGAAAAAAAATAATCAAGTTTACTGTAACGTGTACCCTAGTATCATCCAAGACACGTCTTAGTAGTCCATCGGAAATGATGTCTAGAAAGCTCCGCCCGGCACTCCCATGGAATGTTACGGGTTCTTCGATCTAGTTCTTCCCGCGTCTGCCACATAGCGGAAGTATCCTGGCCGTTCCCACTTAGGATCGATCGGAATTAGAGTTTTCCTAATGGGTCATTAGCTAACAGCAACTAGCGTCAGACCCGAGCGAACTACTTTACACAGAAACGTCAAGTCCGAAGCAGATTCACGCTGCACTTGGTTCAAGGAGAATGGGAAACGAGAGGGATGCAAAGCTCAACCTCTTTGCCATAAGGCATAGTCCCATTCCGTTCCCCTAAAACAGTGTAAATCGGGTAAGACGTAACTTTAGGTCATCGTCCTCGTTATTCTTTTTGATGATGATGATCATTCCTCTGTTCTTCGAGATTTTTGAGAAAAGTTCCCGGCTAACCGGGACCACCTAACCGTAGGACGGACCCATGGCCCATCCTCCGCACTTTCCTCGGTTTGTCTTAGTTATGTAATTATCTAATACATTAATTTGACATATAACAATCAGCTTCTTTAGTTAATCCCTTTAAGCACTGGTTCTTTCATGTAATCTTATCACGTGACATAGAAAAACAATATCAAGCAAGTTCTTTTAACATTTCATCATTTTATCTTTGAAATACAAGGAGTTCCGCCCATAGGCTTGTCCATAATCTGCCCGAAGGCTATCCACTAATCACCAGGGATCACTATTCCAAGCTTCCGCCCGTCAACTATTATGCGGGCTTCGAGATCCAATCCCGAGTCACGTTAGCCTCTTGTGCAGGACCCAGAAGGAGAGGGATTTACGGACAGAGCCTCCCCTGGCACCCAAGCATCCTCCTACTCCAAGTAGAGCTTAACGGAGAGACCTCTCGCGGCGGGTTCGGTCCACGTTCCCGGCGTGGTCAACAACCCCCTTGATTAGGGTCAGGCAGGCAGTCGGGGGTAACTGAAGCTGCCTCTCCCTTCAGGCCTTTTAACCTGAAGTATAGGTACTCATTTAATTTGTAATTCATAATTCAAACAGAGCCCTAAAATCTCTAGCAAGCACAAATATTTCCATTAATCAACCCAGTTGTATGGCAAACTGCTACGGAAGAGTTCTTTCCTTTTTGAGTGTATCAGCACTCGTTCCCAAGGTGTCTTGTAAATTGGCAAGATCGTTTTACATTCTGGTGTTAGGGCATAGCCAACTTGGTTAACCCTAAAGTGCTTTAGATATGCTAGTTTCCGGTTTACAACTTTCCTTATTTAGAAGGAAATCCAAAAATACGTCTTTTTGCAAGATAACTTGCGTAAGGATCTGCCGTCCTTGATGAGGGTTTTTCCCCTTTCTCCTTGTGAATCAATCACAAGACTAAATGATTTCATACCTGTTGCGCAAGTCCTGCGATGGAATAATCCGTTTAGATTCTTTAAGCTGACGTATGTCAAGCCTAGGGTTTCTTCTTTTAAGAACCTTAGGGACAAACCCTAGTTTCTTATCTTTATGAATTTATTGTCCTTACGGTAAGGAAAGTAGCCAAGTGTTTAGGGTAAATGGCTAAATTATATCCTTGTGACAATTTACTTTCCCAATCAATACAGTTTAATTTGGCATATAGCATAATGCCAAGGTGATACAAAGAGCGACAATACTCCTTGGGACAAAAAGGCATAGCTGTGAAATTGGTGTATACACACTTTATTAGTCCCCAAGTCCTCAAATAGCAAGGGAAAAGTGTTAATAGAGTGTCATCCAGCAATCCCCCATTATATTTTCTTTCCAAATGAGTTCGTATATCTAATTTTTATACTTGTTAATTCCTAACATTTAACTTCCGTTTTCCTTAAAGATGAACTCATGCCAAATAACAACAATTGCCTTGCTAAGATGTGCAATTAGCAAAGATAACTCCCTAGTAATTTGAGCATCGAAAGAAACCTTTCATGAATTTAGCCATTTACCATGATTCGTTGCAAAAGGAATAAGACTAATGGTGCAAGATATAATTTCTACACCGTAGGAATATATTACTATAGTAAATGGTTAATCTTGCTGGTAATTTATAATGCTTGATGCAATTTGAAGAAAGCTAAGTTCTATACATTGTCATTCATAAGCTAAACTCCTTCGTTACAAATAACTCGAATATCCTATCCTTAACAATTTTTCTTTGCATGATCGACTTAAAACCGAATTAACGCCAATAAGAAAAAAAAAACTGGCTTTGAGGTGAGATATCCACAGGGATACCGGGGGATGACCCTCCCGCAGCTACACCTTGGACTTTCTTCGGCGGCATCGTAGTTCGAGTGTGAGATAGCCTTTTCCTCTTTCTTCGGGAATTCCACCATCTTCTCCTTCCTTCCCTTTCTTTTGTCTTTTTCCCACTCTTCCTCCTTCACTCCTTCTTTTCACTCCCTTTACTTTCCCTCCCTATCCTTTATCTCATGGCTATTTTTCCCTTACGGAATACCATCCGAGCCATGATGATGGTTTGGATTTTTAGGTTCGGGGGGGGGGGGGGGGGGGGGGGGGGGGGAACAAAGGGGGTTTAAAAAACATAAGGGGGGGTAGCAAGGAGAATTTTGATGGGGGGAAAAAGCTTATAGAGCCTTAAGGGGGAAACTCCAGGGGTAATCTTAAAGGCCTATAAGGAATTTTATAGGGGAGGGGGAAAAAGGTCTAAGGATACCATATGAAGACCCTTTTTGGCAAATTGGGAGAAAAAGGGGGCTTATGGAAAGCTCACAGAAAAGGGGCTTATGGAAAGCTCACAGAAAAGGGCTTATGGAAAGCTCACAGAAAAGGGGGCTTCCCTAAGGTTCTTGGAAGCTTCCCAAGAAGCTTCTTTTGAGGGGGGTGTCGTGGAGAACCCACCTGGCAATATGTGGCGCCCGTATATGTTGGCAACTCTCAATGTCTTCTTCGACCCCAGCGGCTTTACGGCCTCTGTATGGCAGAGTTGGAGACGTCTTTCTTTCCCACTCTGATTGCTTCCTCCAGTGATGGTGTTCTCCACTCTCTCTGCAGCAGCGGGACGGCCTCTACGATTCTTCTTCCTCTCTTCCTCACGGCGTTTTTTCCCCCCTCCGATCTCGGGCGGCCCCCTCGTTTAAATAATGGAGGGGAGGGGGATCTTCCCTCCTTGCGTGTTGACATGCATGTCCCCCCTGCCTCATAAGGCTCCACCAAGGAGCTTAAATGGCTCCTTCTATTCCCCTCCCCCTCCAGCTCGTCAGTCGGCTGGAGGGATAAGGGGGGGAATTTTTTAAAAAAAAAATTCTCCCATTTTATTTCTTCCGCGGAATATTACATTTACCTTAATAAGTGGACACTTAAGGATTACTATCTATTACTATTCATTGATCAAATTTTAGATCAATTTGCAAGTAAGAAAATCTATTCATTTATGGATTGGTTTGCTGGATACAACCAAATGGCTATTGGAGGAAGATATGCTAAAAACAACGTTTATCATTGTCTTCGATACCTTTGCATATCATGTGAAGGCCTTTGGGTTATGCAATGCACCAAGTTCATAAGACTTTTGATGCCATCTTCCTAGAGGAGTTAAAAGTTTTCATAGATGATCCAGGGGCAACCACCACAAGGAAAAGATAATCGATTATTTTAAGGAAATATTTTGAGTATTGAAGATAGTTCTGCATTGCTCTTAATCCATGAAAGTGTGTCTTTGGGATACGCTATGGGTTGTTATTGGGCCATGTGGTTAGCTCAGCTAGTTTTGTGATTGACCTTGAAAAGATAAAGGTTACAGTCACTATGAGTCTGCCACGCACTCCATCAGAGGTACACAACTTTTTTCATTAGTGGGGTATTATCAGAGATTTATCAATGAGTTGGCAGAAAGAATGTTGCCATTAATGAACTTGTTATCTTTTAACTATCTATTTAATTGGAGTAAAGAATGTCAAGTTTGGCCCAAATTTGGAAGGAGAAATGGTATCATCCAATTGCCTTTGCTCACCAAAAATTGGAGATATCTAAAATTAATTATACTTATATGGAGAAATTATACCTTGGAATAGTTTTCGCCGGAAAGAAATTTAGATACTATATTCTCTATGAGAAGTTGTATTTTTTACAAAGGCAGAGGGACTTAGACTATTAATAAATAAGTTGCAGCCGCTTGACCTTTTAGCAAAGTGGTTAATCACTTTGCATGAGTTCAATTAGGAAACTAGAAGTAAACCACTGAAGCTGCAAGGCATTGTGGAATGTCTTGTGGATTTCGGGGAGCTAAAGGAAATTTTAGTTGAAGGGAGTGGAATTAAAGGTCTATTCAAAATTGATACAGCTTCCATCCCTTCCTGGTATATAGCTATAATACATTATCTATCTATAGGAGAGGTTGGGGCTATTCTATCAAAGAATGAGAAGAGAAAGATTAAGCACCAAGCATTATGCTTTTCAATTATAGTGGGTGTCTTGTATCAAAAAGGGTTGTACGCGATTTATCGCCGATGCGTAGTACCTAATGAGGTATCATTTATTCTTGAGGAATGCCACTATTCAACATGTGGGGGACATTCTGCTCCAGGACTTACTGCCCAAAAAGATCTCCATGCTAGATATTGGTGGCCACCCATTTTCTAGGATTCTTTCAATTATGTTAAATGTTGTGATGTTTGCTAGAAGATAGGATGCCAAAGAGAATCATAAGTAGCCCCACTGAATCCTATTTTAGTTACGTTACCCTTCAAAAAATGGAGTATTGATTTTGTTGAACTAATACACCCTTCATGGACCATACAGAAGCATTATATTATTGTAGCAACAAACTACTTTACAAAGTGGTTTGAAGCTTGAGCAATGATGAATGATAATGCTAAGGAGACAACCTGTTTTATTATGGAGTAGACTGTTTTCCGTTTTGGTCCACCTAAGGAGATAGTGTCTAATTGTCTAATCGAGGAACACACTTCCTGAATAAGGTTATAGTAGCCTGGATGGAAGCTCGAAAGATTAAACACAATAAAACTACCCCATATAATCTGCAAGAAAATGGTCAAGTTGAAAGTACGAAAAAATACATTGTAGGGATCTTATCCAAGATAGTGTTTGAAAGTAAGTGGGATTGGGATAAGAAACTGTATGTGGTAGCTTGGGCTTACAATACGACATTTAAGAGAGCTACAAGGCCACACCTCATTCAAGCTGATATATGGGAAAGAGTGTGTCTTATCATTGGAAATAGAGCTGCCCACCGTGCGATTTTCTCTCAATCATTCGTTGGGTGAGGTGAAAGCATTGCAAGAAAGATTGTTTTCTCTTATGCATCTTGATGAAATTCGATTGTAGGCTTTATTACATCAATACATATAGAAGAAGAGAATGAAAGTACTTCACAATCTTCGGGCTAAGAAATATAAATTTATAAACTGCAAGTTGTTGGTGCTATACTATGCTTGAACATGTCTTTTTCAATTGTGGTCCAAGGAAGCTCTTACAATTACCCTCTAACGTTAGTCGAGGACTACTTTGGGGTCTTCTTGTTGACACGTCCTATTTTGGCCACTGATGGCTCATTTGGATCATGACTTAGGTAGCAATTGACCACCTTTCTATTCTATCATGGATGCATAGGATCGTTTATTGTCATATATTCGTCAGACACCCCTTGCTATTTATGTAGGGGGTTAGCTAATAACCCGATGCATTTAGTGTAGGGCATGAGGAGCCCTCAACCTTGGTTGGTCTTATGCTTCACTAGAGTTATGTCAAGACGAAGGGTTTGTTTGAGTACGTTGCAGAATGGCCATTTTAAGAATTATTTCATTAGGCCAAGAGGGCCAGTCATCCTAGAGTGAAATGTTAGATTTCATTAGGTTAAGAGGGCCATGTGTTTTTCTAGTGCGAGCGTGGTTAATGGTTTTGTTTTAGTGTTGTGCTATATAGACTAAACAAGACTTGGAGGAAGCCTCTTGCTATGTAGAAGCTTCTTGTGGCCAAGTCCACATGGTTTTCTTCCTTTATGAGTACTTTTCTTTTATGCTATATATGTTTATGTATTTGAGGAGACTTGTTCTTTTGTTGGGGACACACAATCAAGGCATAAAGTCCCAAGTTTAGGTTTGGTATAACTAGGGGAGGTACGAGTAGTTATCTATCTCTTGTAAAGACATTATCAAGCCTTGAAAGACCTTTTTTTAGAAGGCGGTCCTAGTGACCCTATTTTGCTAGCCTACTAGGTATATGTTTCTAGGAGCTTTTATTAGTATGAGGTAGTTAGAGAAGCCTCCCAAAATAAAAAGAAGAGACAAGCATGAATATACTTGCAATATAAGAAAATAAAGAGGTGTGTAAAAAATATTTCTGACCCCTAAAACAAAAAATAAAATGAAGAAAAATATTAAGGGCAGCTGATCATCGCCTTGCAAAGGCTTGGTAGGTTCCTATGGACGAGTCAGACCTAGGCGATGCCTTATTTTCTTAGGGATGGAATCTAGCTAGAAAAGAAATTGTCAAGAATCGTGTGATGGGGGGATGTGCTTCAGTTACTATGCCAAACACACACTGTATACACAAGAGGAAGCTCACTCAAGAACACAAGAAGAGAGATGGAGGCCAAAACATTTTCTTGTTGGTTTCTTCTTCTTCTTCCACACACTATACAATGTAATCAAAGTATAGACAAGATACAACATAAAGAAAAGTGGCCTTTTAAGTCAAACAATGCATAACTGACTACACTAATCGACTAGCGTTATATCTTTGCCAACTGCTTCTTTGATAGTTCTTTTTAGCTAGGCTATGTTGGAGTAGTTGGTTAGTGAATCGCTCTAGATTTTTGTCAGATTATGTTGGGCCTTTTTCTTGAGGATTTTCGTGCCTTGATTTTGTCAAGGGATAGGGTAAAAGTTGTGTTTCGTGCTTTGTTGGATGTTTTTTTTTGTGGCAGATTGATGCTTTTTATGGTTGTTGTATGTGCAAATCAGTTTGTGGGATTCGATGGGTTGAGTCACCCTATCCCTTGGTTCCCAATGACAGCTAGATTCCGGGACCCATTTTTGAAGCATTGGAGCCATTTTTTAAGCACAAAAGTGGCCCAAAGACGCAAAGGACTAATTTTCATGGAAAATTGAACTGTGGCAGATGGTCGACAAGCTTGAGTTTTCCTAGGTCAATCTCAATGCTATGAATCCAATGCAAGTCTTCGTTCATCGATCAGAGATCATTTAACCCCCCATTTAATGTCTGCGTGATGAGAACACACAAGGAAGTTTTTGCTTACTCAAAGAGTAGCTAATATAATAAAGTAAAATCAAGGGCAACTAAAAATAATAGAAGAAACTTTTCTTATTTACTTTAGGGCGGCATAGTTCATGAGAAAGTTTGTTTTTGGCCATATGGTCAAATCTATTCCCTTTCAATATGATGTTTCCATTAATACTTTCTATTATGGAAGTTGGACTCATTCTATCTAATGTTTAAGTACTTTTTTTGTTTCAATGAAATTTGATACTTCATTGTATTTAGTAATTTCATTACTATTTTCTTCTTTCTAAGAGGTGACAACATACAAATGATCAAATCTCCATTTTCTCACTTGTACAGGTATCATGAATAACGAATTTTATTTGGAGAAACTGTGCATTTGCTAGTTGATCATGAGATTTTTGCACTTAGGAGAGTGCATGCAATACATCCAAATGAGACATGCCATGGAGAAACACTTGAAGATGGATATATTTCAATGGCTATTGATAAATGTTTGAATGTAGCAGTATATTTGCCATTCCCAAGAATTGATGCAATGAAGGTTCATAAAGCTGTAGGTGGTTTTTCAAAATGGGGAAAGAAAGATGTGATGGTTGTTTCAAACTCACTAACAATTCATGACGGAGGAGATGATTACGAATCAAACCATGTCCTACCTACTGAGAATATTAATGTGCTTAGTATTCTGAAAGTTGGAGAGAACGTAGAGTGATGCTATGGATAGAAGGCAACACTGTGTGTGTTGGGACAGGGGTTATATTATTGGATTTTTCATATGATGTGATAAACTTTGAATTGCAAGGAGAAGAGGATGTTGGTGTGGTGGTAGATAAAGCCCTTGATGAAACCACATGAACATACATAGATGACAACCTCCACTATGTCACTTTGGAAAGATGGCCTATTAAACAAGTCACCTTTGATGATGGAACATCACTGCTACAACAACAATCATACATGCGATTTGTCTCTACAAATGCTTGTGCCAAAAACATGGAAGATACCAATGAAGATTATGTTTTTGCAAAATAATCAATTTTTTTAAAGAAGAGATCATATTGTATGGTCAATAGAAAGCCTCGAATTATTTCCCCTAAAGGTGCAAACTTGAGGACTTCTATGGACTCCATTTCACAGGTTTCCATGATTGATTGTTACCAAGAAAAGTGCTGTCAGTTTGTTGATAGAGAAGCAACGCAACAATTACGTAAATAATTTTGGGGATTGCAATTTGAAGACCGCACAAACTATGTTTATGACAAGTTTGAATCATCATGCAAGATTGATTACTTGGAAACAAGGAAGTACAACTTCATCTTCAATGGACAAGTGGTATGTGGAAGGGCATGGTATGAGATTCATGGAATCCCGAAGACATCTTTTTACAGGTACAAAACACAATTTGAGCATGGCATGAGGAGGCAATGCATGGAAACAAGGGGGTAATAAGAGCAGCTTGGGATCATATAGAGATGGAAGAGCCATCCTTAGAGACTTTGTTAAGAAGAATGCAAAGCAAATGCCACACAAGAGTAGAACAATGCAAGGGAGACACAATTGGTCATCCCTGATGTTTATAAGCAGGTAGATATATCGGCATAAGTAAATACAACATTGAGTGGTATTGGATGTAAGAAAATGTCCTTTTCCACCTTCAATTGTATTTGGAGCACAGAGTTCAAGCATGTAACCTTAGCAAAAACAAGTGAGTTCTCCAAATGTAGTATTTGCTTAGAGATCAAAGAGCAACTTGCAGCAATAAAGTGTCTTCAAGAGCGAAATGTGCTTCTAAAGAAGTGTCAATGTCACATGCTACAGCAACAAAGTTTTTGGAACATATACTACAGTTGGCGCTTGTCCTTAGCATTAGATCTAGATAAAAACTTGTGCATCATACATGATAAAATGGACCAGCAAAAGACAGCTATCCCTACGTTAAGGCTTTGATCAAAAGAGATTGAAAGATCTACTCAACTACCAGTTTCTTTAATAGACATGATTGCACATGGACATGGAGAAGGTAGATATGGACATTTCTCACTCAATCTATGGCCTCATGATCCTAACTTCACAATTGCCTCATTGTCAATATTGTGCTTTAGGAACTTGGAGTGACTACACAGGCATGCAAATGGTGATCTACAAGTAGATGGAATGCCAAGATCAACCTCTGTGCTACAAAATGCCCTTAACTCGAAAAAAGCACTAGACCACCACAAGGTGTTACACAAAATAAATCATGCATGGAAGATAATACACCACAGGATGACCATCATCATTTCAAATGATTGCCAGAGAACTTACTACTTCAACTTAATAATTGTGGATTAGAAAACAAAAATCGCTATCTCTTTGCATATCTACCATTGCTTGTTGCACGAGGAGCATTCAAGATGATCCAGCTTGGGTTTCTCATGGTGGGTCATACACATGAAGACATCGATGCAATGTTTAGCAAATTTTCAGAGAAGGAAAAGGATGACCTTCACTTTTCCTCATCTTATGTAACATTTTCAATCATGCCAGATGACAAGTCCTACACCTTTCTTATTGACACATGTGCTTGACTTGAAGAGATACATTGAGGGATACTTGTGTGATTCAAAAGATACACTTGTTGGTCACTCAAAACCTCTTCAACTTCGGTTTTATATGCAAGGAGATACACCTGTCATGCAATACAAGATGCATCCAAAGTCCCTAGATTGGTTACCAAGAGAAGGTGGCATTGAATTATGGAAGAGAGACCTTGCAGGAAAGCTTACTCTTCCAAAGGGTGTTCCAATGTTGCTACCCATGTTTGAGTACGTTAAGGATCATCAAGAAGTACTAAGTGGAGTTAAATATTATTTGAAGTATTGGGAAATATGGTGAAATGTACAAGGAACTGAAGCAGAGTTCACAAAGTTTATAACACCAGTGTTGATTATTGGAAACATATGATCTACGCTCTTCAAACTGCAAATGTCCAAGAAGATTTATTTTTCATAGATTTTGGGCCAACAACACAAAGTGATGTAATCAATATAGATGTAGATAATGTAGATGACTTCATTGGATTGGAAGAGTTTAATGATCACTATTGTGGTCCTCTGAGAAAACGACCCAAACATGCATTTGAACCAATGCTTGATGTTAAGAAAGATGACTTTGTGCTTGTTAGACCTTCAGATCCAGTATATCCAATATGGCTTGGTGTTGCAAAAAGTGAAGTCAATACAAATAGAAATTCCAAAAACTTCAACAAGGTATGTATACAATATTGGACACCAGTTTGTAGTCGTCAAAATGCTACAGATGCAGAGGTGTATTTTAATTGTTGGGATAAATATTGGATGTGCAACAAAAAAGATCCTAAACGATGGGAAACAATAAATAGATAGCATTGTCTTCTCTTGGATGAAGAAAGGTACAAAATCTCCCAAAAAAATGAAAATTCCCCCAAAGGTTGTATTGAAGGCTAAAGAAAGTCTACAAGAATCCATTGGCTGAAGATTTTCCTTGAGTATTTTCAAGGATATTAAAACTAAGGTGTTTATTAACACCACCTTTTTAAGTTTTTTTCAATCTCTTGGAAACAACCATAAGCAATAATATGTTCAATTGCACCAAGTTTCAAATTAATGAAATTTCCAAAATTCATGAAATACATTTTAATTTGATTTTTCCATATTGATGTGAAATTCCCAAAAGCCCGAATATGGAGTTTAGAGGAAGGAGAGTCCATAGAAACAATAAGAAAGAAACTAGGATTGGCTCGTAGAACACTGAAAGCAGGACTACAGATGCCGCCACAACCTAATGGAGTTGGCCCGAGCCTAGAAGAGCAACACCATTATCTCCTATTGGCAAGCTTAATCTCACAGGAAGTGGATGCACTAAGGTTCATTGAAGAAGAACAACATGGGCTAATCCAGGAGAGAGAAATGGATGAGAACTTTGGAATGGGATCATACGAAGAGGAGCTAGTCCCATCGCCTCTTTCCTCGCGACTTGAAGAGTAGCAACATGCAGACATCTCCGTAGAACACCATATTGGGGAATATGGGAATTTCCCACAAGTTTGGGACACGTGGTCAAATCTTTGGATTTGTCATAACTTGAACACTATAACTCCAAATCAAGCGCTCTATAGTTCAATAGATTCCATATTTCAAGTGCTTTCCAATGATAGGTCACATCATATGGTTTTGAGAAACTTATGGGTATGTTATCCGGGTGCCACCTTTTTAGTATTCAAAAAATGGGAATTGGGAGATTCCCAAACTCACTAATATTGTGTTGTAGAAAGAAAGGTGGATTGAGGGAAAGTAGGAAACAAATTGTGGAGGAGACAATGAGAAAATGGAATGTGAAGGGAGTGAGGGCACCCCATGCACCTATCCCACCGTGTGTGGATGACACCCTAGCAAGCTCCACATTGACCTTGTAATATGGGAGAGGCAAGAAAGAGCCAGGAGCCCCTTTGACCTTAACTTCCAATTCCTCGCCACCCTGCGCAGGGTTTTACCCATCAAGGTGGTGGAGAAAGTGATTAACATCAGAGGCAGACTTGGGAAAAAGTGGCTAGAGGAGAAAGCACAAAACCCCACATTATGGGCCACTAAAGATGCTGAATTCTAAAAAAATAAAGTTTTTGAAGTACCAAGGTCTGTGCTCGACTAGAATGCCAACCTACATAGAGAAGAACGGTCTGCGACACCAACTTAGACACTTAGATGGCCTTTTGCAACACTCAACCCTTTGAGCAAATTGACTCAACCTTTATATCCTACCCTCGAAAGGTGGGAGTGGATTTTGACTCCACTGTATGAAGATGCCCTTGTCTTCACATCAGAAAACTTTTATGATACCCTAATCCAATTCACTAACAAATTCTCTTCATGCCCTGACCCCGCCTTTATTACTACCTATAATTACCTTAGATTCCTTAGGATACTCCTTAGGCAAGAACCCACCTCGCAAGAGCGCGGCCTCCCACTACTTCATTTTGATCCTAACACTATAGATAGTTGCGCAGTGGCCTGGCTAATGATGTGAACTGCTCTATTGCCTTCATTTTGCTTAGCTTTACTAGAGGATATGAATGATATCTACTTCACCCACTGCAATCATCCATTCCTCTTCACCACCACCCTCTTCAAGTCCGCCTAAACCTCAAGGGGTATCTCCAAAGCCATCGATTCCTTAAAAAATCTATTAAGCCCCCTTCTCCACCTCACTCCGATGACAAAGATTAAACTTTTGTCATGACTATGTAACTTTATTATTATTATAAAGAACTAAGAAGAGAAAGAAAAAGAAAAAGAAAAAAGAAACGATATTACACGTTGCCACCACAAGTTGCACATTGACCACCCTCACTGCACCTAGGGGTCCTCAAGTTAGGAGCGTTCAGTGGCTTTGGTCGACTGGCTCTGCCCCTAGCTCCCTAGCCTCATTTTGATCCCCCATTTCACGCTTAGGGCATATCAAGGATAGGAGATACCCAGGGAGGTAACACTCGCCTATGGTTAGACTTGTCACCCTAAGCTACACGCATCGCACCTCCCTTATGCACAAACTAAGTCCTCACATGAGGGGCAATGCCCATGCTTGCTCTCAGTTCCACTAGCATGAGCACATTGCACCACACGACAATGGAACACACGCCCAGGTAGTGCAAATTCTTTTCTTTTCAAGTACAAACAAAGGCCCCAACCACCAACCCCAGAGACCCCATCATCCATGCAATGCACTCCCCATCTTATGTGACAATGTCACCATGCCCATGAAACAAAGCAAGGGCACATAGAGGCAACCCCAATCAAAAAGTGAATGAAGATGCTCATTTGGAATAGTGCAAGAGAAGGCAAACGCAGAGGGCTAGGAGATGGATCCATCCATCTAACACCATATTCAATTTTAAAGATGGATCCGCCCACCATCAGCCTCTCTCCCCATCGGGATTTATCCAACACCATCATTAATTTTGAGTCCATAAATCCCTCCAACACCAGGGATCATATCCACTGCAATGATCTTTCAATTCCATAAATCCCTCTAGCACCAGGGATCATATCCAACGCAAGGACCTTTGAGTTCCATAAATCCCTCCAACAGGTCCATAAATCCCTCTAACACTAGGGATCATGTCCAACGCAAGGGCCTTTCAGTTCCATAAATCCCTCCAATAGGTCCATACATCCATCCAACACTAGGATTCATTCCCAACTCAAGAATTTCCCAATTCCATAAATCCCTCCAACCTACCCCCAACACGGCCAGTATACAAACTCAAAAAGCCACCTAGGTACCCCAACAACACTGTATGACTCAGTACCCAGCAAGTGCCATGGGACTGGCACTTAACTAGGAGAGGGATAATGTTAACCCTCAGACGAAAAGGTGGAAAATCAAAAAAATATAAAGAAGAAGACAAGGCTAAGGCAAAAGTAGAATGGAGAATGAAGGCACACCAAGAAAAATTGGGAAACACAAGAAGTGTGAAAAAGTCCTAAATCAAGGAGAGGTGCACAAGAAAAAGCACAAGTCAATACTTTTGTAAAAGCGCACAAGGCACGCCATGATTTATTTTAAAAGTGTTGGTCTTTGACACCGTGCAAATTGTAAATGTAGATGGGCTGTAGAAAGGAAGCTAGGAAGATAGGAGAACAATGGAAAAAAGGGCCTAGGCTATGGCAGCCATGTAAAAAGGAGATGACCATCCAAAGGGGATTTACGACTTTGTATATAAAGTTCAAAAAGTGAATAAGATTGCATTGTTTGGTGTGTGGAAACAAGAGACTCACCTTCTTCTCTTCTTCTCTTCTCTTTGCTTTCTTGTGTGTGCTTGAGGGAGGGAGTGTGAGAGTGTGAGTGTGAGTGAGTGAGTGTGTAGGGTTGAGGGATCAAGGAGGTGAAGCTCTCCACCATCTCCTCTCTTCTTCTTCTCTCATATTCTCTTCTCTTCTCTTATCTCGCGTACGTCTATGGAGGATGGAGCTTGGAGGTGGAGGCTTGAGGATGCTTGAGCTTGCATCAAGAATTGTGGAGCTATCAGAGTTCTTGAGAGAGGAAGCAACTCGATTGGGCATCACGGTAAGCTCACTACACTCATGAAGAAGGATAGAGCGTAAGCTATGTGAGAGGTAGCCATTAGTGCTTACTTGAAACGCTTGAACAATAAGTGATTCGTGGGTCTTGGCGGTTGAGTTTGTGCTCATTACACCTTGTATGAAGGTCTGTCATTACATATTACATGTGCCATCCATCACAAAGAATTTAGTATCTATTGGTCAAAAGATAGAACAATAATTATATGTTCATATTTTTTGGAAAACATTCTAATGATATGTATAGGGTTAATCACAAAAGGAAGTATATTTGGTTGCATATTCACTTTAGATGCTTGAATTCTTGCTATAAATACTACTATGTATACGAAAGGCAAAGAAGCGGTGGTTGCAACCATTAAAATATGGCAAAAACATATTGAATATGAAAATATATAAATTTTAGAATTAATGTAGTCCAAAGGGTTGATTACATGGTTGCTTATTTTTAAAGTCGGAATCTCATAAAGTATATAAAGCATGACAATTTAGTAAGCAAGTAAGACCACATTTTTTGCATGAAAGAGATGTGGGTAAGAATATACTTGATGTTATGTATACAGATGTTTGTGGGCTACAAAGAAAATATCTCTTGGTGGAAACAAATATTTTATCATATTTATTGATAATTTTTTAAGAAAGCTATGGGTGTATTTCATGAAGAAAAAGAGTGATGTATTTGAGCACTTCAAAACGTTTAAGGCTATTGTTGAAATAGAAACAGTTTTTAAAGTTAAGTGCTTGAGATTGGATGTTGAGGGGGAGAATGAGTTCAATTACTTCTTGAGGTCTCATGGGATAAAGAGACACTTACAAGTATACCCTACAACAAAATGGGTTTACATAAAGAAAAAATAAATATATTACAAAAGTTATATGAGTATTGATGGCTTAAAAAAACTTACCAAAACATTTATGGCTTGGAGCTATTTATTATAAATAGAACTTACATAGCTACAATTAGTGTAATGACTCTCAAAGAAAGCTTTATAGGTAAGACGTTTGATGTTTCACACTTGGAAGTGTTTGGTTGTATTTTATATGTTTCTTGCTAGATGAGTTGTGAAAGAAGCTTGATTCAAAGGCTAAAAAATATATTTTTCTTATATACTCTTTAGACAAGAAAGGCTATCACTATTAATCCTGTCATAGGTGATTTTAAAGTGAGTAGAAATGTTTTTTTCATGAGATGGTTTATTTGTATGCATTTAGTAGTGATGCATTGGATGATGATGATGCTGATCATGATGGTTATATGAAAAAGGAAAAGTAAGAATCACCAAGCCTTATTGGAGTAGAAATATCACCTCATACTATAGCTACACTTAGATCTTGGTTTGGTAGACTAAGGAGCAGCTCTATATCTTTAGGTGCATCTACAAATGTTACAGGTTTAAAAAAAGGTAAGACAAAAGCATTAGATGGCAATGATGTATTTGCTAATCATTTAGGGTTTGAAGGTGACTCTACTAGTTCAAAGAGTTTGGATGATAGTATTTATTCAATCAAGACACGAGATATGTGCAGAGAGCACATGGTAATGTAAAGGCTCCACTAAGTGATTTAGTGGTATGTGGTCTTGCAGGGCCATATATCTTGTTAAAATAATTAGTTTTGAAGGTTATGCAACCCACCCATATGCTTATAAGATAAAGATTATGGAGGATGTTGATCCCACTTATTTTAAGGATGTTGTTGGCCATGCTTATTGGGATATAGTAATGGATGAGGAGATGGCTACATTAGAAGCCAATAAGACTTGGAATCTAGTACCATTTCCTAAGCTAAGAATTTTATTGGCTATAACTAGATCTAAAAAATTAAGCATAATGCAAATGGTTCTGTTAGAAGATAGAAGGCTAGGCTAGTTACGAAAGGCTATGCTAAAATATATGGCATAGATTATGGAGAAGCATTAAATCTAGTTGCTAACATGGAAACTATTATATGTATGATTGCTTTGGCACTAGCCAAAGGTTGGATTTTGTAGCAAATGAATGTCAAGATTTCCTTCTTGGATGGTGAATTGCAAGAAGAGGTATATATGGAGCAATCAATAGGTTATGCCGATTTAGAGCATCTCACATGTGTGTGCAAGTAAAAGAAGATGCTCTATGTGCTCAGGCAAGTACCTAGAGCATGATCTGACAAGATTAGAGAGCATATTGTCAAATTGGCTTTTATATTTTTGATTGCTCATCACTCACTTTATGTGTGAAAGGGAGATGCAAGTTTGGTCATCATAGTAATCTACATGAATGATTTGATTGTTATAGCTAATAATGACATTCAAATTGTTAAAGTTAAGGACCTTTTAAAGAATAAGTTTAAGATAAAGGATTTGTATGAGCTAAGGTAATTTCTTAGTATTGAGGTGATTAAATGTGATGATGGTATAGGGCTGTCCCAAAGGTAATATGGCTTGGATATATTATCTCCAACTATGTCATGACAGTATATAAGCCTCTTTTATTGCCATTTCAATAAAATGTGAAGTTGAGTGTTGATGTTGGGGATGAGATAGAAGACCTATGTTCAGGAAGATAGTAGGGAGTCTGATTTACATGACTATCACAAGGGCTACTATTGACCTTGTCAATTGGTTTATATAGTTGTTTAGAAAGCCTCATTTGAATGAAACTAGATGCATATTGAGGTTTACATTGTGGACTTTTTAATGAGGAAGGTAAGGATATACATGTGTTTGGATATATAGATGTAGATGGGCCTAGTAGCATATTTGATAGAAGATCTACTAGTGGATTTATATTTTCCCTTCATAGTATAGTATTTGCATGGAGCAGAAAAAAGCAATCTACAATTGCTTTATTTAGTATAGAGATTGAGTACAAAGGTGTTGCTATGGAAGCATGTGAGGTAGTATGGCTGCAAAAGTTATTGGATGATTTGGATGTGCAGGGAGATGGCATACAAGATCACATAGCTAACATTTTATCAAAGACATTGGGTGCAAAGAAGCTTCAAAAGTTTTTAAGTTTACTTGGAGTTATAGAGATACGATTGAGCTTGAAAGGAAGTGTTGAGACGCAAGCTCAACACATGTGAACATTAATGATGTGGTTAGATGGATCCACACATCTACAATTATCATATCAATGGTCATTACAATCCTCAAATTGCCACTAACTTATCACTTATTATATTTTGTTTGTTGTACTTATCTACAATTATCATAGTCATAGTGTTAGTGGATTAGTATAGTCAATTGCGTACTCTTTGACTTAGTAGGTCTTTTTTTGTTTATATTGCATGTTATCTATGATTTGTATATATTTTATTGTGTGTTAAAGAAGAATAAGAAACCATCAAGAAAACATTTTGGCCCCCATTTCTCTTTTGGTGTTCTTGAGTGAGTTTCCACTTGTGTGTATGGTGTGCGTTTGGTACAATAGCTCAAGGTAAGCTCAAGCAAGTCCCCCCACCATACAATTTGTGAGATCATATCCATACTTATTACCACTTCTACACAATAGAATATCTCAAGAGAGCCTCCAATAGTCTTATAATTGCCTCTTCTATCCCATATGTATTATCCACAACTCATAGTCTAAGGCATTCAGGTTCTCACATGCTTATATGATTCCCTATCCATTTTTCATACGATTATTATCATATCAAATCTTTGAAAGTTTTTCCTGTTTCCTTAACATTTTTTTATTCTTATCAAATCATGTGCATACTATAATAAGATTTTCCTTATAAGGAGTATCTCACTTGGTAAAAACACAAGGTCTTATTATATTATTTATTATTTCTCTTTTATTATAATAATGTTATATTATTAATATAGGAATATTACTGCTATACTAACCTATTTCCATTACAAATTAGATCTCACTCAAATGGCTCTATATTTTTCTAAACATCTTTTCTTGATAAATGGATCATGCAAATATTAAATACTTGATTTTGGATGTTAAAGTTGAGGGCATCATCAGTTGTATTTTCCCCTACATTGAAGGTCACTTAAGACACAAAACCCATCACATTAAAAGGTCCTACCTCATTCAACATGCTAACCTTTTTACAAGGGGATATGGTGGATGGAGAAAAAAAAAGGGAACATGATGAAGCAAAAATATGTATTGACTTTGAAAAAGTACTTCAATAATTTTAGTCTTCACCTCCTCTTTCACCCTCAACACTCTTGTATTTTTTTACTCCTCTGCGACCAAGTATCCTCAAGTTATTGCTTGTCTCCTCTCTCTCTCTCTCTCTCTACCTCTCTTTCTTTTTTCTTCTTTCAAGTTCTACCACATTTTTAAACACATACAATCAACTTCCTTAATTATTCTTTTAAATAGTGTTCATTGAATGCCTTTAATTGCATATACAAAAAAAATGAAAAAAATCTTTTCAAACTATAGAGACATTGATCTTTTCAAGAATAGTAACCAACCAATAATTTCTAGGCTCCCAATATTCATTGCACTGCACTCATTTTTGCACAGTATGCCCTCTTTTTGTCTCAGGTCTCTCTAGTATACCTAAGCCCATATAGTGTGCCTCTCAAGGATTATTTTCCTATCCAATGATTATTTCCCTATCTTAGGACTGGTTCAAGTATTACCACAAGAAACCCCTTAGTTCTCAATTACCATAAGAGATGAACCTTTCTCACCATTTGACTTCTTGTCTAGGTGGTACTCTATACTACAAACGGATACAAACCGATTGGCTATAAGCTATGATCACACGACCTTGGGAAGAGTATATGCTAGCCATGGGATATATAGCCATGGTTGTCTCTACCTCTTGAAGAAAATATACACTATATCATCAGATCTTGGTTGTTGAATTTTAATATATATATTTTCAAACACATCCAAAAAAACCCATATACATCCACCATAACGAGAAATGGCAAAAACTAGGCTAAAGCATCTTTAACAAGCAACAATTCCACCACTAGTCCTCATTTTGACTAAGGTACTTCCATTAATTAAAATTTTATTTATATACATATGCAAGAGGACATTTAATATTATTGTAATGTCTCTACCCTCATGGTCGTATACGTACAGGGTTGAAATCCTCACTTGTGCATGACTCTTTCACATCATATCTATACTTATTCCAACTTTTGTACGTAATAATATTTTAAGTAGGCCTCTAATCTTATAATTGCCTCCTATATCCCATATATGTTTTTTATCACTCGTAGTCAAACGAATTCAAGTACTCACATGCTTGTATGATTCCTATTGTTTTCAGAGGCTTTATTATCGTATCAAAGATTTGGAAGCTTCTCCTCTCTTCTTCCTCAACCCTTAGAATCATTATTTTTTTATTCTTATTGAATTATATGCATATTATAATAATATTTGCCTTGTAAGGAGTACCTCACTTAGTAAAAATACAAGGTCTTATTATAGTATTTATTATTTTTATTTTCGATGTTCATGTCATACTCTTAAGAAAGTGACGTTAGTGCTACACTAATCTCTTTTCATTGCACCTTAGACCTCACTTAAACTACCCTATATTTTTCTAAACATCTTTCCTTGATAAATGAATTGTGAAAATATCAAATACCTAATTTCGGATCCTAGAATATATGGCATTGTTAGTTACATTTTCCCCTATATTGAGAGTTTCTAAAGATGCGGACCCATCACAATGGGAGGTTGTGCCTCATTAGGTACGTTGATCTTTTTGTGAGGGAGTATGGTGAATGGGAAAAAAGAAAGGGGATATAACAAGAAAAAAATGATTGTTGACTTAAAAAATGTATTTCAAAAATTTTTGTTTTTTCTTTCTCTCTCACACACTTTTAACACTCTTGTATTTTTCACTCCTCTCTATCGAGCATTATTGAGTTATCGCGTGTTTCTCCTTTCTTTCTCTCCTTCTCTTCTTCTTCTTATCCTTTCTCTCTCTTTTCTTCTTTCTTTAGCTCTCTGTCTACTCTCTCTCTCTCTCTCTCTCTCTCTCTCTCTCTTTGTATCCCACTCTCATTGGTATTGCCTCATCTCAACATGGCTTCACTATTTTTTTTCCCATACTCTCTTATTCTCTCATTGGCCTCTATCTATAGGAAAGGGGGATGGGGGAAGAGAAGATGATGTTGATATCCTCTACATAATTAAGGTATCACAAGGAGAGGGAGATATTTTGGTAATCATACAAGAATATCCACTTATCAAGTGGTGGCATAAAGAGGAAAATATCTTTTTGGGAGAAGCCTATGTGCTATTCTCATGTAATTGCCTAGTTGGATTTGAAATCTTCTCTCTTAATAAAGAGTTCTAGTTAGAATTGAACTACTTTTTCTTTACGAATTCATTGATTTTTCTTTTCTATGATTTTTTATTTATATGCATGCCACAAATTCTTTCTTATTTTCTTGATGAGATAAAAAATGTGTACCTACGTTGATTCAATTTGCATGCATGCAATAAGAGGTTTTTTTCTTACAAACAATAGTGTTTTTGCATGAGTTCTCATGTGTGCAAATAACTGCATGTTCATATTTATGTAAGAATGAGTTTCTATAGGGAAATTTTATTTTTCTATAATGAGTGAGTATATATAAATGTGTTCACATGCATGGAAGTTAACATATGCTCATGCATGATTAGAACAAAGCAATCACATGGGAATTTTTTACTCATCGATTTAGTATATTACATATTCTCTTTCTCTATTTGACCTCAAGTAATTAACTTCAAGACTCTTTTTGTTTCAACAACAACATTGAAAGTTTTGAAGTGCTCAAACACTTCATGCTTTTTCCTTATAAAACATACTTAGAGTTTCCCAAAGTAATCATCAATGAATGTAACAAAATACTTAGTTTCACTAAGAGACATTTTGGGTAGGCCCCCAAATATTTGTATGCATAATATCAAGTATATTCTTACTTGCATCATTGTCATGCAAAAACGGTTGCCTTGCTAGCTTTCCAAACAGACATGCTTCAAAAACTTTTCGTAACTCTAGCTTTGAGTGAAAACAAACTTGTAGCCAATCCTTCCAATTTCATTAATTTTAGCATCTACAAATTTGCATGTCCAATACATTTGTGCCATATTTCAATGATTGTAACTACAAATTTTCCTTTAGCATACATAGCAGTATCTATAATATGTATTTCAACATCCAAAATAAACTTGCAGCTAGCTCTACTTCCTTTTGTAACCAAATTACACTTATTATCCAAATCTTCAACAAAATAGTCATTTACATTAAATGTAACCTATAGCCCTTGCTCTACCAAAAGATACCAAATTCTTTATGATGGATAACACATGTAAAACATCTAATAAAAATACCATATTGGGGAATATGGAAATTTCCCATAAGTTTGGGACACGTGGTCAAATCTTTGGATCTGTCATAACTTGAACATTATAACTCCAAATCGAGTGCTCTATAGCTCAATAGATTTCATTTTTCAAGCGCCTTCCAATGATAGGTCACATCATATGGTTTTGAAAAACTTATGGGCATGTTATCCGAGTGCCACCTTTTTAGTATTCAAAAAATGGGAATTGGGAGATTCTCAAACTCACTAATATTGTGTTAAAATTTTTTTGTATGATCATCATGCAAGGATAAAGAAAATTTTTTGAAATGTAAATTTAGATGAATCATCACCCATATCTACGTAACCCCAACTTTGTAAATTTTGCATCTCTCCAAGCCACTTAGCATGGCTAGTCATGATTAGATGTCCCAAAATAAACATACTATCACTACAACAAAAAGACCTCATAAACGCACATTTAGACGCGATTTTTGAATACAGAGAAAAACTTACGCGCGTGTCTATCCACCCGTCTATTTGCGCGTCTATCATTCCACATCTATAATCGCATGTATCAACAAATTTACACGCACAAATAGACGCGCAATAGACGCACATATACACAGCATATAGACACGCTGGTAGACGCGCTTTTACAAGCACTGATAGACGCGAACGGAAAACAAAAAATGTCATTTTAAAAAAAAAGATATTTAATTTCTTTTTTAATTTAAATTATGAAGCGCGTGTATAAGCGCGTGTGGTCTGCATTATAGACGCACGAAAAACGCGAATTATCTGCAATTTAGACGCGCAAAACAGAACTGGAAAAAAAAAACCAGAGAGCATGTGGTTCTTTGCAACCACATGCTCTCTGGTTTTCTTTTTTCCCCTCCCATACATCAGATTGTGTATTTGGAAAAAAGACAATGTATCTTATGGGCACGAGAATTGAAAGTAGAAGTGGTGCGCAGATCGGTCGCAGTATGCTCACATAGTGAATCCCGGAAGGTCCCCAAGAACAATGAACTCTACCTTTTTGCACAAAATACAATGTAAAAAGCATGAACGACAAGAGCAAGAGACCAATTGGGTTCAATCTCCTCCCATGCCTTGTGTGAGCGCTTCACAAAGCATGTATTTTATGTATATTTCCATCTTCATGCTCAATAATAGCCCAATTTACAAAAATATGACAAGCTTTTAGCTTTTGAGTTTGCTTTTACAAAAATAGGAGATAAAGCTAATGGACGGTGCCTAAAGAGTCTGGCACGCCCAACACAATGTCCAAATAGAAATAACATATCCGTGCGCATAGGCGCATACAAAATAATAATAAATAATCAATGCCTCAATAGACATGACAAAATATAGGCGTGATGCCTATCAAAATATAATCCATAGGTCGAATACTCGCTAGACTCCAATGCTTTCCTCCGCCACTACTGCTATCTCTACATATCAACTGAAGCATTCACAATCGTTAGTAAAATAATACAATTAAACCGACAAAAGTGAATACCTAGCAGTCTTCAGCTATATAAATAAATCAACTGATTAGAAATAAATCCTAACCTTAATTTATTACGAGTGCGCACTCTAAACTCATAAACGTTTATTAATTTAATATGTATATTGCGGAATCACCCGCTATGGAATCACCCATGTACACACTAAATTAATGAAACGCCCGAAAAGGACAGGCGTCCCTATCAACTTCTCGCACAAAGAATCCACTTTGTGTATGAGCCCCGGTCATCAAAGTTTACGGAATCCACCGTAAAACCTCACGGAATCCACCGTGGCACGGAATCCCGTGGAATATGCCTCCTGGCATCAAAAAGTCCATGTATTCATTATATATCAAAGCATTTACAAGGGAAGTTTTAAGTGCTTGCGACCTAAAGCGTGTCCGCAAGCAGTAAGCTCAAAGAGATATCATACATATACAAGAAAAGAATGCCTTATGAGGAGGTATGGTGCTCCTCTACGAATCTGAAGAGGAAACATCCTCGCTAGTACCACCATGGCTACTAGCGTCGCTATCCCCCTCCTCGCTATACTCCACATCCAGGTTCGCCTACACACACAAAAGATCAGGGTTGCTTACATAGACAAGGTGGAGAAAAAGTTATAATTAGTTATACTTTTAATAGGAAAGTAAGAAAAACATACCTCCTTTAGCTGTCGAATCCTCATGGCCTGGTTGTATTGGTCCTCTGTGATAAGACCCTCCTCATAAAAGTGAAGCCATGTCGCTACGCGGTTATGGCCTTGATGGTAACCTACCTCTCTAGGGGTAGGTGTCCTACCAACGATGGTAGTCTGCAAAACATTTAGAGATATACAAACAATTAGACGTCACAATATATTAGACTAAAATATATAAAGAATTGAAAGAAATATAAATTTAAAAAAACTAGAAATCAAAATATACTTACAAACTCTACCTTCGAGGACTCTCTGCTGCCCGATCCGTAATGCGACGATCCCATTGTTTCCATTTGGATTCGTCGTGCCTCTGTGTGCTGGCGACTCTTCACTTTCTCAGCTGCTTTCTTCTTGGCTTTCTTCCACTCTACGCAGTGGCACATAGGTGGTTGGTTGTAGGCTCCATGCCTCTCCTCCAGCCTCCGCAGTGAGTCCCTGGCCTGTGTCATGAGGTGGGATCTTTTGTTGTGAAGCATATCCCTCACTTTTGTACATCCCCAATCATCCGAGAATCGCTGACCCTCAGGATTTGGGTACCTCCTATAGATTGCCCTCAACACCTCCTGCCACAAGCCGCTTTTCTGATTTTTGAAGGCAATGAAACAATCTTTATATGTCGCATGCACGATGCTCCTCATGTACGCCATTACATCCCTTCCCTCATCATCATGAAAGATGCCACCAGCATCTGTAACTCTATAGTACTGGCGTACAACCTCCTCTACATGATCTACTGGTGAGGGTGATCGCTCACCACCTCCTAGGCAACCCCCACACAACCCTCGTCCTCCCCCTCGACTCTCCCTCCTCCTTCTCTGTCGACTGCCCTCTGCCTCGCTGGACGCACGAGCTTCTACAGATGCACATGCCTCTGCAGATGCTTGTGCGTCAGCCGATGCACGTGGAGCATGTGGAGTACCTGCAAATGGAGTACCTACATATGGAGTACCTACATATGGAGTACCTGTATGTGGAGTACCTGCATGTGGAGTCTGGGAAGTAGTGCTAGGCAAAGACGCCAGAGGCGTCCCAAACATGAAACTGAACACCTCGTCCCCTATGGGAGAGCGGCCAAGGTGTCTGGTCATCTCTCCCATGAAGTCTTCCCTACTAGGAAAACCTCCAAAAAATGCATTGATCCCCCTGCCAAAGGAGGCCAATGTATCATTCATGCGATCCACATCTGGGTCATTGCTAGATGAACCAGGATACGACATCTGCAAAAAACACACACGAAAAAGACAAATTTATTTGCATACAAAAAATCATATATTACCTACATTTTCAAAGAGCTTTCTTTAGACATTGAGCATAACACTTAAGTGCTAATGCTTCTCTTAAACAAGAAAACTGATAAACACAAGCATGGGATTGGTCACATTCATCATTGCAAAAATATATTGTTTAATATTAGAACTAGGAGACCTGGCGCGTGTATCCCCGCGTCTACATTGCAGGTTAGATGCGCTCTCAGACGCGCTCTAGAGTGAACCTTCTGTCCAACGCGTCTATCTGTGCATCTAACATGCAGCACAGACGCGCTGCGAGACGTGCATCCCAGGTCAATTTCTGTCCAGCGCGTCTATCTGCGCATCTAACATGCAGCACAGACGCGCTGCCAGACGCACCTCCCAAGTCAATGCGCGTGTATAATCGCATGTAGACTGCAGGTCAACCTTCTGTGCAGCGCGTCTATCATCGCGTGTACACTGCAGAGCACATGCGCTCGAAGATGCGCCCTCAGACACTCTGAGAGGAAATATTTTTTTGCGTCTATGTCTGCGTCTACACTGAGATGTAGACGCGCTAACAGACGCGCTCGATCGGCCGATTTTAGGCCGACGACCGCCATTGATGATTTACAAAATGCAATACATAATGGAATCACAAATCCTAAATGCACAGACAGAGCAGAGAGAGGAAGAGAGAAACAAAGAGAGAGAGAGAGAGAGAGAGAGAGAGAGAGAGAGAGAGAGAGAGAGAGAGAGAGAGACTCACCTTGGGTGTTTGGTGTGGCGGGTGGTGGCGCTTCTCCTTCTCCTTCTTCCTCTCCTTGGTAAGTTACCCTCCCTTGATGCTTGTTTGCTTGCTTGCTTCTTCTTCTTGTTCTCCTCTTTCTTGTTCTCTCTTTTTTCCTCTCCTTGGCTTTCCTTTTTCCCTTCTTGTGTGTTTGAAATGAAAGAAGAGGTGAGTCATGAGGAGGTGAGGAATGAAGAGACTGCATGTCGGCTAAACTCAAGCTTCAGAACCGCAAAAAACGCAGGAAAGGAAAGGCGCAGTTTGAAAAGATATGATTTAAGTATGGTTTGAATTTTGACGTGTGCGTCTATTGTTCAGGTAGACGCAAGTATAGACGCGAATATAGACGCGCATTTGGGATTTATCATAATTTTTTGTTTTTAAGATAAGTTTTGATAGTGAATCCTTATCATAATTTTTAATGTATTTATGATGATTTTTGTGTATTTAAAATTAAGATCTTATATAAACATATGAATGACAAATATTTGATGTTGTCATGAATTAGGTTTAATCGTGTCGACGTCGTCATCACCTAATGCGGTGCAAGCTGGTGAGTCAATGAGCACATCCTCAAGTGAGGATAAAACATTGTGTCTTCATAATCGAGAAGTATGGCTACGATGAAAAATTAAATGCATGTGTGATCATTGTCGAGGGTGTATTTTTCGAGCACGTCGAATTGCAATGTCACACCTCAGCTTGTATGGAGAATGGGACCGAGAAAAATCACCGGTATTCATAGTTTTTTTTTACCACTAAGATTGCATGTCTATGTTATGGGAATTATATATCAATGTACATGAAACTCCCTTCTGTGGTTGAGCAGGATGCAGTGACACATCCTCAGATGCTCCCTCCTGGGCGTCGAGAGGCTGCAAAACGTCGACGCAAGGAGGCAGAGTCTTCAAGAAGAGTAGAGACTGACGAACATGATAGTAGCCCTCATGAAATGCCCCATCAAGTCGTAGAGGATGAGATTTTGGACAACATGGTACACCATCTATTTTCGCAACCGGTTCAGGGAGAAGGTCACTCTACGAAGCCAGATGATCCACTATATGTAGCATCATCTACTCCATTGTATGAAGGTTGTACGTACTCCGTTCTTCATGCATCCCTCGAGATACTTAACTTGCAAACAATTTATGGATGGAGTAATGTCAGTTTGGATGCATTATTGAAGTAGGCATCAATTCAGTTTCGCTTATATATGAATCATAATATTAATTGTTATTTCTATTTTGAAATCAGATAGAAATATATGTTGGTGGTTTTTTAGCTTACTTTTAAAAATATATGTAGGTTATTATCACATGCTTCCAAAAGGAAACAAATTGCCAACTAAGAGAGAGCAAGCAAGACATTACTTGACATCTTTGGGAGGCCTCGATTATGTCAAGATCCATGCATGTGTCAATGATTGTGTCTTATTTCGTGGGATTCATGAGTTCGCACGAGAGTGTCCTGTTTGTGGCGAATCAAGATACGAAGTGGAGATGAAGTCAATGGATGTGCCTCGTAAGGTTTTGCGACATTTTCCAATTGTTCCACGTATAAAACTTATGTTCAAGTGTAAATTTATTGGAAAGCTCATGTCATGGCATGCTAGTCATCGTTCAAGTGATGGAAAATGGAGGATCCTTGCAGACACACCCGCATGGCAACATATAGATAATTTGTGGCCCGTTTTCAAAGAAGAGCCAAGAAATTTGAGATTTGGTCTAGGTATGGATGGAATCAATCCATTTGGCATCAAAAGCACATCATACAATGTATGGCCAGTGGTATTGGTGAACTATAATATTCCTCCATCCATGGCAATTAAAAAGGGACATGTGATATTGTCCCTTCTAATTCCTGGAAAGCACAAGGTAAAAAACATGGACATTTACTTAGAGCCTTTGATTGAAGAGTTAGAAATGTTATGGGGCGGTATTGAGGTGCAAGATACAAGTGCATCTGTATCCTCTAGAGATTTCACATTGAAGGCCATGTTGTTGTGGACCATGCACGACTTTCCAGGATACAGAGAGTGTTCAGGTACATGTATATAACTCTATATTTGAAATTCAAGACTTGAATCAATTGCATTTTATTAATTCACTTTTTTTTTTAGGTTTAACCATGTCAGGATATCATGCATGTCCTATTTGCGGTCCCTCTCTAGTTTCCTCTAGGCCGGCACGTTTAAAGAAGGTTATCTACGACAATCATCATCGATTTCTTCCTATTGACCATCCCAAATATGTTCTCCCTACGTGCGCGTCTATGCCTCGTTTCTGTTGTAGTGTATACATCATTAAATATCCCCTTTCATGTAGCAACATTCATCATATGTTGCATAATAAATAAATGCTCATTTTTTCATCATTCTGTCTTGAAGATGATGTATAATCTCCTTGCTATAACTTGCTACTAGGAATGTTATCATTCTTATCAAAACAATAGTGGTAGACAATACCAAAAATGTTGAAGCCACTATTCTACCATCCACCTATTCCTTTAAAGCTCCTCTCCCTCTAGAGAATTACCATAGCCTCCTAAAATTTGCATATTACCAAAAATTTTATTGAACTTATTTTGCTAGTTAATACTAGTATGACTCATACCATGGTTTCTTAAAGAGGATCTACCATGTCTTCTTCTTGGATTTGAATAAAATTATTGGATCTCTTTACCACAAATTTCAAATGATTTTCCCTACATGTTAATCTTTTCAATGATTATGAGATAGACCAACTCATCAAAATTTGAAAATGACTTCCATACATACACAAAAGTAACAAATAATTTTCAGGACTTCTCACTATTAATGCAACTTAAAGTAGATGAAATCAAACCATCATCATCATGCATTGTATCAATAGGTACTAAGGTGTCTACAATGCTTCTCACCTTTGGAACTTAACGTACTCATTTATAGACATCTTCTCTTTCTTAAAACTATTCACCTATTGCTTAAATTGAATCTTCCATGCCTTTGTTTCTGTAGAAAATATATTGTCAAAGGTTGTTCAAGCTGCATGTAAACTTTTTGCATTTCTAATATGAACTAGAAAATTATTATTAATGACTATAGATAGTCTATAAATTACATTTTTATCTTTTCTATTCCATTTCTTCCATGCCTTCAATTCTTCTATAATTGTATGGTCACTTAAATCAAGTTCCCTTTTTTCACCTAAAACAAACTCATATAGGCATTTTCCAATCAGGTAGTTCGTCACAAGGAAATTCCATGATGGGCAGTTATTTTTTTCTAGCTTCTCAAGAATTGGATTTTTACTATTCTTAGCCATTATGGCAAAACTAAGTACCAAACAAGATTTTTGCAACCTTTCAAAAAATGTGATAGCAATAAATTATGTAGTCTTCTTCATTGATTGCTCAATAGTATACACAATCTACAACCTATTTGAAGATAAACCTTATGTTTTATTTCTAACAAACATCTTGAGCTCACAAATTTAAAATCTGTAACCTATGCACTATAGAACGATCAACACAATCAAAATTACAATATGCTCTAAGCTACTATCGATAACCCTATAGAGCTAAAATCGGACCTATAATGATCTCAAATAGCCTAAAACATTGTTTTTCTTGCACATCAAATCTAAGATTTGTACTCTATCTTGTTCCGAGTGTCTTCATAGTCTTTCTTACATGAGAACTTGCATTATGAGGACTATGCATACATCCTAAGGGATTTCAAGAAAAGAGCAAGGAACACCTAGTGTGCAAGCTAAGGAAGAGTCTTTATGGTCTTAAGAGGGTACCTAAGGAATGGTATCATAAGTGTGGTGCATTTATGCAATCATAGTCTTACTTCGGTTGTGATACAGATTTTTTTCTCTACAAAGAAAGCTCATGATGGCACCCGTATAATCTTGATACTTTGGGAAAATGACATGTTGATTATTGGGAGAGCTCATCATGAGCTAGATACTTTAAAACTCACCTCAAGAAGAGCTTTGAGATGAAGAACATGGGGTAGATCTCACATATTCTTAGGATGTGCATCACGTCTGATTGATCCAAGGGGCTCCTTTACTTCTCACCAAAGGAGTACATATAGAAGGTCCTTGAGCACTTCTATATTCAAGATATTAAGCCTATTGGTTGTCATTTATTTCCCATGTAATGGTTAATCATGAAAAAAATTTCGAGTCAGATGATGACCAAAAAACCAAGATAGCCAAGATCCCTTGGCATCTAGATTGGATAGTTTGATCTATGCCATGATGTCAGAGAGAGAACCAGAGAGAGAGAAAGAGGAGAGAGAAAGACTGCAGAGGAGAGAGAAAGACTGCAAGGAGAGAGAGAATAAGAGTGACGAGGAGAGAGAAAGACTAGAATTGGAGAGAGAAAGACAGGAAAGATGAAGAAGCCATGGAAGCTTGGAGCAAGAAGGGAGAGAAAGTTTGTAAATGTATTGATATGTCAAAAGATGTGAAAAATTACAACTTCTCTCCTTATATACCAGTGTCAATGTAACATGGCATATTATTAGCATTCTAAGTATTCCCAGCTTCTTACAACTTGTCAGAGAGAGAGAAAGAGAAGAGAAAGACTGCAGAGGAGAGAGAAAGACTGCAGGGAGAGAGAGAATAAGAGTGACGAGGAGAGAGAAAGACTAGAATTGGAGAGAGAAAGACAGGAAAGATGAAGAAGCCATGGAAGCTTGGAGCAAGAAGGGAGAGAAAGTTTGTAAATGTATTGATATGTCAAAAGATGTGAAAAATTACTTCTCTCCTTATATACCAGTGTCAATGTGACATGGCATATTATTAGCATTCTAAGTATTCCCAGCTTCTTACACATGATAACCACTTGCCTTAATATAGCATTTCTAGCAGAATTTCTGGCATGCTATATGGAAATATCCTCGGGGGTTGGGGGGAGTCACTCATGAATATATATATATATAACGTGAGTTCAAAATAAGGGGTTTTTAAAACACAATTTTTATACATTTTTTATATACAGAAGGGTGTCATATAAAGGGGTTACTTACAGATTGAATAGAAAAGGGTTGTATTTTATTGAAGCAAAATTCACAGATTAGGATATTTATAAATAGGCCATGAACACACGTTATATAGAGAATATATATATAGTGAACCCCCCGAGGAAATATCTGTCCAAATACATTGAATATATATTGTGAAGGGTATCATGAAGTACCTGAAAGGTAGTGCACATGTGTGCATTTGCTATGGTGGCAAGGATACTATAGTCATGGGTTGCAGTGACTTTGACTATACAGGAAATATAGATAGTAGAAAGTCCACCTCTCGGTATGTCTTCACCTTTAAGTTTTTTTTTTGGATGTCCACAATGCTAAAATGCACAACCTTATCTATGCTAAGGCATAATATATTGTAGCCATTGAGACTTTCAAAAAGACCCTATGGTTAGGCCATACTCATATACTTTATTTCAGATTGTATAGATATTATTTAATTGGCGAAGAATCTACTCTTCCATGCAAAGACAAAGCACATTGTGATGTGTTGTTACTTTATCAAGGAGTTGGAAGAGGACAATTTTATTGAGCTTATCAAGTTCTCAATTGACAAGAATCCTACAGATCTGCTCAGTAAAAGTATCTTAATGAAATATTTTGCATCTCTTAGGAAGATGATGGGTGTAGGATGAGATGACATCTATTTCTCATCTTGTTATACTTTATGTATATTTATATTTTGTCACTTTTTTCTTATTCTCTCCTTACTAGAGATACATTCACATTTAAATAGGAGGTTATTGGGTGTAAAGACATATGTGCCTATGTTGCCCTATATTTCACAGATCGTAGCTACACACTTGTACCTTCTGAGGGATGAGTGCCCATCAATATCACTTTATTATCTATTTTTTAGTAACCATTGATTAAAAATAATGCATCTACTAGGCATGTGGTTCTTAATGGTGATTCTAGTAGCTCAATGATATTGGATGATGAGCTTAGTATTCCTTGAGTTAAGACACTAAGTATATAGAGAGCACATAATAATATGAAGGCTCCATTGAGTTATCCAATGGTATGCAAGTCTAGCAAGATGAGGTATCCTATTATAAGATTCAGTTTTGAGGGTTATAATCTCACCATTTTGCTTATATAGTAAAGGTAAGTTGAGGATGGTAAGCCCACTTTCTGGAGGAGACATGTGGTCATGCTCATTAGGATATAGCAATGGGTGAGAAGATGGTCTATGTTAGAGACCAATAAGACTTGGGATCTATAATTACTATTGTCCAAAGGAAATAAAGATATTGGTTTTAAGTGGGTCTACAAAGCAAAGCAAAGCATAAGTGAGTATAAGGCCATGCTAGTTACAAAAGGCGATACACACACATATAACATAGATTTTATGAGAAGACATTCAGTCTTATTGCTAGGATAGAAACTATTAGATGTGTGATTGCTTTAGTAGTAGTGAAAGATTGGATTTTATAGCAAATGGATATGAAAAATGTCTTCTTGTATGGTGATTTGTATGAAGAGATGTATATAGGGTAGCCAATAGGTTATGAGGATTTATGCAATTTACATATGGTGTTGAGAAACATGGATCTTGAACACAATTTAGCTATAGAGGCTTGAACTCATAAGCAAGGGACATGAAGACTGATGACTAGACACAGAATTTCACTTAAGTGAATTAGGTTTCAACATAGATTAGCTTGGACTCATAAACACAATCTTGAGTGGATAGGGTTACAGACTAAGTACAAGGTACAATAGCATTTCATTGAAAAGTGAACCAAGTACATGCCTTTATAGCATTCCAACTTCTCCACCCTCCTCACTATGCATATGGGATTCAGGACATCTCTTCCTAGAGCATACATCATTCGTCTATTTCTCAAAACCCTCCCTCAATGATGAGTTCCTACACTTGCTGGCTTTTACCCCCCTTCATGATGACATGGCCCAAGAGACTAGCTCATAGGCAGCGTAGACAAGTTAAAGCTTGAAACTTTACATCTTTTGTAAGCTTGAAATATATAAAAGATGAAATGAAAATTTCTTTGAAACAATCTGTCAAAGTTGTTGATGGTAGCGAAAGCATCTTCTTCTTCTTCTTCATTCATGTATTGCTTCTAGTGGTGATTATTCTGCATCTGTTGTACTCTTTTCTTGTGGAAACATTCACTGAATATATGACCACTCTTACCACAATAATGACATATCATCCGATTTTTGTTGTCAATGTTGAATTCTGGACCTCTTCCTTTGGGTCTAGTAGCTCCTTTGGTGTATAAGAGATTTTTCCTAGATGATAGGATACCAACTTTTGCATTCTTGTTCCTTTGTTTGTTCTCTTCATCAAGAAGAGTGCTCAACATCTTTAAGTGAGACGCTAGGAACATTACTTAGTGTTGAAACAAGGTTCTCATATGGTTCATGATTAACACTGGCAAGTAGCATTGCTATTGCCTCATCCTCATCAATGTTCTTTTTAAGAGTTGCAAGCTTAAGGCTCTTGAACTTATTGATGTATACAGTCATAGACAAACTCTCTACAACATCAACTTATAAAACTGCATGAGTAATTTTATGAGTTCTTTGGTTGTGTACCAAAGATCCTATCAAGTTATTCACATGCCCCTTTTATAATGCCGCCCCATATACACCTCAATGTTGAGGTCTCAAGTAGTAAGATGTTGTGCCCTGAGTTGCTGAGCAACTTCCTTAAACCAACCTCATTGAGATATGCCTTGTATGGATAGATCTAAAGGCTCCAACGTAAGTGGGTGGAGGCTGGCTATGGTGGCCAAGAGGAGGTGTGAGAATGAAGAAGGAGATGAACTCAAACACTTGTCCTCAGCTGGAGCTGAGCTATGAGAAGTTGGAGGAATAAGGAGAAGAGCTAAACTAAGTTCATTATGGTTTTGATACCATGTTGAGAAACATGGATCTTGAACTTAGTTCCTATGGAGGCTTGAACTCATAAGCAAGGGACATGAAGACAGATGACTAGACATAGACTTTCACTCAAGTGAACTAGGTTCCAAGATAGATTAGCTTGGACTCATAAGCACAATCTTGAGTGGATACGGTTACAAACTCTAAGAACAAGGTACAGTAGCATTTCATTGAAAAGTGAACCAAGTACATGCCTTCATAACTTTCTAGCTTCTCCACTCTCCTCACTGTGCATATGGGATTCATGATATCTCTTCTTGGAACATATATCATTTGTCTATTTCTCAACAGAAGGTGCTCTTATGGGTTGAAATAAGTACCTAGAGCATGGTCTAATAAGATCGAGAGTATCTTGTAAACATTGGCTTTTACGTTTTAGATATAGATCACTTACTTTATGTGAGGAAGGGTGACGTAAAGGAAGAGACCACCCCAAAGGAGATGGTTTAGAATTGAGTAAAACCTTAATTAATACAAGCTAAAACTATTTGAGAAAAGCTTCCATACACAAGCTGAATTGGAAACAAAATTCATTTAATACTGGAGACCTTGAGGACGTGGTGGCAATATTTAAGACTCTTTTAACATCTCATGGCAAGTAGATATTGGATGGAGAGAGATATACTAGAGACCTTGAGGACATGGTGGCAATGTTCAAGACTTTTTAACATGTCATGGCAAGTAGAGCCAACTATGTAATAAAAATTCCTTGGGGGTGGATGATCCACCCTCATCTCAAAATACGTTCAATTTGGAAATTTTAGTTTTGGTTAACTATTAGGATTTAGGGGACTCTTCGAGATTTGACATCCTAGGGTCCCTCAAGGAGATTCCGAGGGGATGGATTGCGACGCTTCTTAACCACTTGAAATTTGGAGTTCCAAGTAGTGCTTCTCATCCTAGTCCTAGAAGGCCAAGGGATAAACAGAAGGTTCAACACTAAAACAAAAGATGGAGCTGAATCAAAAGTAATTTCTAGCCTGGCATGCATAAAGTGCCATTGTATGATGCTATTGCAATAGTCCAACCAAAAATGATAGATGGGAAACAACTAATTTAATTGGGAAATAGAGGGGGAAATGACATGAAACCTACATCGCGCTCCCCTCCCCTTTTCCCTTTCCCTCTCGTAAGTGATGGTTGGGTCTCCGATAATGCCAAAGGGGTGGTTTAGAATTTTGAGCAAAACCTTAATTAATGCAAGTTTATAAGTGATGGTTGGGTCTCCGATAATGCCAAAGGGGTGGTTTAGAATTTTGAGTAAAACCTCAATTAATACAAGTTGAAACTAGGAGGAAAGTTTCCATACATATGATGAATTGGAAATGAAATTAATATCCCCTCTTGATGATGGATGGTGCCAAAGGGGTGGTTTAGAATTTTGAGCAAAACCTCAATTAATGCAAGTTGAAACTAGGAGGAAAGTTTCCATACATATGATGAATTGGAAATGAAATTAATATCCCCTCCTAGTGATGGATGGTGCCAAAGGGGTGGTTCAGAATTTTGAGCAAAACCTCAATTAATGCAAGTTGAAACTAGGGAGGAAAGTTTCCGTACATATGATGAATTGGAAATGAAATTAATATCCCCTCCTAGTGATGGATGGTGCCAAAGGGGTGGTTTAGAATTTTGAGCAAAACCTCAATTAATGCAAGTTGAAACTAGGAGGAAAGTTTCCATGCATATGATGAATTGGAAATGAAATTAATATCCGCTCCTAGTGATGGATGGTCACCTTTGTTTACCTTAGTTCATACAAGTTGGAACTATAAATAATACTTAAAACTAACCCCCCCCCCCCCCTTTCGATTGGTCTCCAATAATGCGAATACATAGGATAAATTGGAATCAAGATTAATCAACGTGTCGTTCAAAATTTTGAATGTTCAAGTGGTTAAAATTTTTAAAAACCTTGACATAGGTGTGCAACACGACATGCGAGACGAGAGAGAGCACCAACAAATCGTTTACGAAAGTGGCACTTGGCTGGGAGAAAATTGTGGACGGCCGTTATTATCCATTGTTTATTACTACTGATCACTCTTTCAGAAATATATACAGCTCTCTATTGTGACGTAGCTCGGCTTCTCATATATACATTTTGGTTGATGCCGCTGATCGGCAGTACTCGCGCGGGGGGGGAGGGGGGAACTGCTGTATAGATAATACTTTAATGCGTTAGGTGCGAACGAGCGGCAGCGCCTCCTCCACCACCTCCTTGCCGCTTTCCAAGAACAACTCTACCAGCTCCTGCAACGGCGACTTATCAGAAGGCCGACGGCGACGACGTTCCACCTCCTGCCGCTCCCCCTCATGATCGTGGCGTCCTCTTCTGCGGTACTTCTCCTCGCGACGAGGAGGGAAGATGATCTCGTCGTCCTCGCGCCCGCGGGCCAGCTCCTCGAATGTCCTCTCGTCCACGCGCAGGGCGTTGGCCAACACCTGCCTGGGGATGCCCCGGTACACCGAGTTCCGCCCGGCCAGGAAGGAGAGAGAAGGGGTGTCACTAGTGATGAGGTTGACCCACTCCAGGCCCTGGTTGCCTGCGATCTTCACCGCCGGGTGGAACTGCGGGATGGCTATCACGGAACCCTCTCTCACCTCCTCGTCAAAGGCCCTGCGGCCGTCGCCCGTCGACACCTCAATCCTGCCATCGCCCCGGGTCACGTAGATGATTTCATGAGCGTTGCGAAAGAAGGACGGCGCGAAGATGGCGTTCTGCAAAATACAATGGGAGCCGAACGAGATGGAATGATAAAACAAGCGATAAGAGAAATTAAAAGGAGGATTTATAATAATGATAATGAATGACGTATCAGAACGGATAAGCCGATACTGAATAATCGATTACTAACTACGGACGGAGAATACGCCTTCGCGATGTGCAATGTGCATATACACAGTTATATACATCAAGCACAGAAGCGATTACTGATAAGTACCGGCTCTAGTCGACCCCTCCCCACGCTGAATCCCACTGCGCTCAGCGCCGGGAGCTTGAAGCGATTCACCACCTGTACCTCACCGCCATCCCTCACATACACGTCGGGGCCCTGCGCTCGGGTGTCGTACTTGAGCTCTTCCAAGTAGTCCAAGCGGCTCCGGCTGCACTCAGCTTCCACGGCATTTTCATGGCTATCATGGTGGCGGTGGCGCCCTCGCCCGCGCTCTTCCTCCTCCTCCTCATCATGAGGTCGGTGACGACGTCGAGCTTCCTCCTCCCCGAAGGAAAGTTTGCGCTCCACCCGGATAATGGCAACGTCAATCTGGCGCTCTAGAATGGAGCGGATCGTACCCTCGTCCACCCCCCACGCCCTAGCCATCGTCTCCTGGCTGAAACCATGAAGGATGGAACCGAGTTTCTCCTGTCTGGCGCCAGCAAGGCCGAATTGCTGATCAGGACAACAGATGAACCCAAAAAATATTGTTAAAGACGCGATATATTTCATGTAATATGAGGCAGTGAAAGTCGTAATAGATAATCTGAAACACTGTCCAGAGAGAGAGAGAGCGAGAGAGACAGAGACGTACGACCTGCGTCTGCCCGGGCTTTGTTCCAGAGGCCGTCTCCGAAGCGCACAGCACACGATGAGGACGGTTGCCATCATTGTACCACCAATAGACGGTGCCCTTGGGCAACGCAATCACGTCATCCCTGTCGACGCGCCGGACTACGACGTGGGAGCGGTACTCCGGACGGACGGGGAGGACGGCACCAAACCATCCTTGGCCTGCGGCAGTAAGGAGCACCGATTGATCGTCGAGAAATAATAGGTCATCGTCATGCGAGGACTTACAAGAAAGGCTCAAGGCTAGTAGCTTGCAATATTAATAAAAAACGAAACAAATATCCGGCATGGCTATATATCCGATCTTGGTGCACCCTGTGAATTACTAACCTTCCATCACGACCGCCACCTTGTCCGCGTCTGCGTACTGCGGCAGCAGCAGGCCATCCTCTTCTAGCTGGAGCTCCCCCACGCCCACGTAAGCGTTCCGGAAGGCTTCGATGCGCTCCGCCCACACGCGAATGCTGCCCCCCTCGGACCTCAGCACCTCACGGGCCTCTCCCAACCCCAGCTCCTCTTCCTGATCTCCCCGGCGGCGACCGGTCTCCCGCTGCTGCTGCGGCTGCCTCGCGGCCTCGGCCCATGCTGCGCCGAGTAGCAGCAGCAACGCCAGCACTGGCAGTACTGCGCCTCCCCTCATTCTCTTCAAGATACTAAACCGCTGATTACTGACAAGACGATCAGCCTACTCGATTCCGTCCTCCCAATGTTCGATGACGGGCAAGCATCGATGCCATCGCCTTCTTATTTATACCCATGCAGGATCCGGATGCTTTGGTCGGTTTTAGAAAGGGAATATCACACTCGTGACATGCTTTGGTCCTTATGGAAACAAGCGTGCAAGATGACCGGATGCAGCGATCCGCTCTCGCATTCGCATGATCTGCTAGGTGGCGCGCACGCGTTATAACTTGTGGCCCCTTCTTTCTTTTCTTTTACTCTAGAATGAGGAGAAAGGAGTATCAAAATGAGTACGTTGCGTTAGGACCTATTTGGGGCATCGCAATAGTAGACACCACAATTACCAACCTTGGAAACCAGTATTGACCGTTAGATCTACTTAGGGCATCGCAAGTTGTAATTAGACCAAGAAAAGTTTGTGAAGTATCATGGATCAATGATCGCACCCATGTTGGTGTCTCCACTTACAAAAGGATCCCCCAAACATCTAGAGTAAGACCACATTGGCACTAGCAAAGCCATAAAAACATGTGAGGCATCCAAATGGATGAGTGATCGATGGTATAACTTTGGCATCCACTTGCATAAGGGTACTCACCCAAACAAGCTCTCATGAGTGTATCCACTAGAGAATTGCTCTTTTATTTTGTCGTGTGGGTAAAATGTGCTTGCAAATGCGAGTTGCCACTTGATCTCATGATTAAAAGTGAACTAACCAGACAAGCTTCGAATAATCAATTAAAATGAGAAACTATAGTACATTAGATGTGAAGTTGATCACACCACCTATTACAATGACCTCATATTTAATTATAGATTATTATACACCTTGGTAGCCAAGGCCATAGCAAGCCAACTTACTAGTGCATCTATAATTGGGTTTAACATTACCTTTGCACTCTACTGTATTTAATGGAGAAGCATGCATTTTGAACCATTTTTAGATGCACTATTGCAAATTTCAGGACACCCTCTATGCAAACAAAGAAACTAGAAAGGTACTGAATCAAGGACCTTGGTTAGAGCCAAAATTTTGCAATGAAAAACTCCCTTTTTTCTCTCCGTTTAGAAGTGCTCTTCCACTCTAGGAGTTATATATATCATAAAGATTGGCACCTCCAAAGGAAGTGGGAACTCCCCCTGACCCACAAATTTCATGTATATCTAAGGGTTGTAGCAATAGAACCCATGTGGTAGGAGCTTAGTGTGTCATGGAAAGGTGTGGTTTTGCTAATGAGTTAGAGGTACTAGAAGCATTTCAAATTCTATCATGGGGAGAACATGTATGTGAGGCTTGTAACTCCTTGTAGGTGGAGGTAGAGCATAAGGGGGGAGTGGGGTAGAAATTAGAGGTGGGGGTAGAGGTGTATATGGAGTGGTTGAGGGGGAATGAGTATTATTGGGGGATGAGGGTGTAGGGGAGGAGGATGTGAAAGGGGGAAGAAGGGGTTGGGGTTGTGTGTTAAAGCAAGGAACAAAGACACAAGAGGAGGGTGGTGTGATGAATTAGGAGTGTAACAACTCCAAAAGGATAAATAGACCATTCGCATATGAAACCCTCTTAAGGGTAGGATAATCATAGGGATAATTCCTTTTAATGAAATAAAGGCAATTTTTTTTTCTTCCTTCCCCCGCTAGCCAACTGTGGAGCTAGGGGAGAGGGAGGGAAGCATAGGACACTAAGCTCCTTGCTGGAGCTTGAAGCAAGGGGGATCATGCAGTGCGACGCGTGGGGGAGGGAGAATCTTATCCCCTCCCCTATATAATAGAGGGGCCGCAGGCTGGAAAGGGGCGGGGGGGGGAGGGGGGGAGAAATCAGGAAGAAGACGGAAATGCTGCCGCCATGATGCCATTCTGAATAGCCTGGGTAAGAGAGAAGGCTTGGGGGAGCGAGAAGCCAAGGAGGCGTTGCCTCTTATGCCATACGAATCATGAGGGAGGGGAGGACTGCGCCTGAGCCAATTGACAGAGGGGAGGATTGCCGTAGAGCCGCCAAAGGAGGAGATCAACCAACCGCCGCTGTCTGCCTGAATTTTGCCGTCGCGACTGACGTCCTTAATACCCCCCCTCCCCACGTAAGCTTCTGGAAGCTTAGAAGCTTCCAAAGGGGGGGCCTTCTTAGTCCCCTTTCCCTTGGGCTTTAAAACCACTCACCCCCGCTCTCCCCCCCCCCCCCCCGTGTTTTAACCCCCTTAAGACCCCCTTTCCCATGGTTGTTGGAACCACCACTCCTCCCCCCCTCCCCTGTTTTAAAATTTTCTTTTAGCCCCCTTCCCTTGTGCCATTTTGAAACCCCCGTGTTTTAACCCTTAAGCCCCTTCCCTTTGGGCTTGAAACCCCCTTCCCCGTGTGTTTAAATTCCCTTATCTCCCTTCCCTTGTGGTATAATTGAAACCCCCCTAAAACTCCTCTTTAAGGCTTTCTTAGGGTTTTTTTCTTTCCCCCTCAAAAAGCTTGACTTTAAGGGTCCTTTTCCTCCCCGCGATTATAAATCCCCTCTAAAGGCCCCCTTAGCCCTTTTTACCCTTGAAGCTTTTTTTTTTCCCCCACTCGTAAATGAAAAGAGAGTGTTGAGGGTCTTTTTACACTTGCCCACACAAAAGCCCTCGTAAGGGATTCCACACCTTTTCAATCCTTGATTATGCGAGTCATTACAAGGCCATTAAGCCCTTCCCATGGCTTTAATGGGTCTTATGCGCAAATGATTTTAAAGCACCCCTTCTTTCGAAATCCCTACTTCAAGGAGGGAGCCTTCTAAAACTACTTTTGACGGACGATGCAAGGAATTCCAAAGAGGAGTTGTAAAGTTGCTTCCACGTCCGAAAGACTACAATTGCGATGCCTCCTAAGAAAGTCCAAGGCGCAGCGGCGGGAGAGTCATCTCCCAGCCTCCACGTGGACATCTCACCCCAAGCCCAGGTTTTCCTTCCTAATTTTTAATGTTCAAATTCAATCATACAAGGTTAATTGTTGGATATAGGATATATTTTTGTCCTAGATATTCATGACATAGAAACTTAGTCATTAATACTTTCAATAAAGCATGCAAAATATTCGGCCTTAGTTGTAGAAACCGCAACACATCGTTGTTTCTTGCTGGACTAAGAAACCAAACATCCATTTACAAAGAAACAATTCCCACTTGTAGATCGCATGGATAAGTGTGAACTTTCCCAATTAGCATCTATATATCCAATAAGGTCAAGAGAAGTTGAAGAAGATAAAGAAGAATCCTCTCGACGACGATAAATAAGACCAAATTCCTTAGTACCCTTGAGGTACTTAAGAATACGTTTTGCAGCACTCCAATGAATAGTGGAAGGGGAAGAAAAATATTGTCCCAAAAAATTAGCTGCAAATAAAATATCTGGTCTTGTGTTTAAACCAATAAATTGAAGACAACCAACAAGATTAGCAAAAGGTTTATGAATGGCTGATTCTTCATTGCGTGTTGTAGATGTACCCTTGGTAGAGCTTGAAAGAATGGGAGTGTTGGCAGAGTGCACATTTGTCAACCCAAACTTCTTAACAATATCATTAATAAACTTTGTCTGGTGAAGAAGAAGAATGCATTGTTGTCGGTGTCGTTGAACTTGAATACCCAAACAAGAATGTATCTCACCAAGATCCACCATTTCAAATGCAGTCGATAAAAGCTTCTTCATAGCATCCAAGAAAGCAATATTATTTGACACAAGAATAGTATCATCAACATATAGAGCAAGAATAATAAAATATTTGTTCTCCCTTTTGATGTAAAGATTTGGGTCAGCAAAACATGCAACAAAACCTTTAGATGTGAGGAATTGATCAATCTTAATACACCAAGCACGAGAGGCTTGCTTCAATCCATATAATGCACAATGAAGCTGGCATACAAGATGCTCGTTTCGTGCAATCATAAAACCTTCAGGTTCCTCCATATAGATTTCTTCTTCAAGATCTCCATTGAGAAAAGCCGTTTTAACATCCATTTGGTGAATTTCTAGATCAAATAGTGTTGCAAAAGCCAAAATCATACGAACAGTTGTGGAGCGCACAACGGGAGAAAATGTTTCTTGATAATCTACTTCTGCAATCTGTGAGTAACCTTTTGCAACAAGTCATGCTTTTAACTTATCAAATGAGCCATCAGCTTTGGTCTTGGTTTTATAAACCCATTTACATTTGATAGGAATACGATTTGGGGGGAGTTCAGTAAGAATCCATGTACCTTTGGAGATTAAAGAATCGTACTCAGCTTGCATATCTTCTTGCCATTGATCCCTTTGAGACGAATTGATAGCTTCCATATACGATATTGGATCCTCTTGGACAGACATAGCATCATCAAAGTCATCATATTCAATAGAATAGAATCCATGCTCTATCTCAATAGGAAGATTGACATAGATCTCCAAATTTTCATCAATCTTCTTTGGAGGTGAAGGAGGTTTATGATCATCAGAATTAGTAGAATCACAAAGCAAGTAAGGAAATGCACTAAGCAAAGACTGTGTATCATCTGAAACATCTGACGACCATGTGCCACCCATAGTCTTCTCATCAAATATAGCATCACGACTAATAATAACCTTTTAAGTAGAAGGATCATAAAATTTGTAACCTTTGGAATGACGTGAATAACCAAGAAAAATAACCTTCAAACCTGGAGGATCCAACTTATGTCGAGTGTCCTTGGGCACATGAATATAAGCAATGCAGCCAAATGTGCGAAAGTGAGATACTGAAGGTGTCTTCCCTGTCCAGATTGTTATAGGAATTTTACCAGCAGGTGCAGTAGTTGGAAGATGATGTTGAATAAAAACGGCTGTTAGAAGTGCTTCAGTCCAAAACTTTCGAGACAAACCAGAGTGTATAAGCATGCAACGTATAACATTAAGAATAGTGCGATTTTTGCGCTCAGCAACACCATTTTGCTAAGGAGAATAAGGAACTATAAACTCATGATGAATACCTTGATCCTTACAAAAGTCATCAAATAGATTGGATACATATTCACCGCCATTGTCACTACGAAGAGTCTTTATAGAAAATCCAGTTTGAAGCTCCACACTTATCTTGTATTGTTTAAATATAGATAAAGCCTCAGACTTATGTCGAAGAAGATAGACATGTGTAGATTAAGTCTCATAGTTCGATGCGACACTTGCGCAGTAAGTGCGGAGTCATATGATCTTGTGATTGGATTACAAGAGAATGGCCAAATTCTCGCAATGAGGTTGGCGGATCCTTATGCAAGTTATTTTGCAAGAGGATGAATAATCATCCTAATTTAGTATCCTTCTTGAGTAAGGAAGATTGATTGGAAACTAAAGACTAGCCGATAAACTGAAATAACCAATGAACTTAAGATTTAACCGAGTCGGGTTAATAGGGTACGCCCTAACCCAGGATATAGGGGATCTTGCCAAGTTGCAAGTCATCTCGGATCAAGTGTTGGATGCATTCGAAAGAAAGGATTCATTCCTTAGCAGTTTGCCAACAAAAACGATCAATGGAAATGTTTGTGCTTGCTACAGATTCTAGAGCACTGTTTGGCTTTGTTTGATCAATGAATTAAAAGATAAATGGATATCTATACTTCAGGTTGAAGGCCTGAAGGGAGAGATAGCTTCAGTTACCCTCGATTGCCTGCTTGACCCTAACCAAGGGGGTTGTTAATCGCGCCGGGCAAGTGGACCGAACCCGCCGTGAGAGGTCTCTTCATTGAGCGCTACTTGGAGCAAGAGGACGCTTGGGTGCCAGAGGGGGCTCTAGCCGTAAATCCCTCGCCTTTCGGGCCCTGCACAAGAGGCTAACGTGACTCGGGATTGGATCTCGAGGCCTTCATACTAGTCTATGGGCGGAAACTTGGATTAGTGATCCCTATGGATTGCTGGATAGCCTTTGGGCAGATTGTGGATAAGCCTACGGGCTGGACTCTTTGTGTTTCAAAGATAAATATGATAACCTGTTAATAAGGAACTTTTCTGATATTGTTTTTCTATGTCAAGTGATAAGATTACGTGAAGGAACCAGTGCCTAACAAGTTAATTAAAGAAGTTGGTTGTTACATGTTTAACTAATGTGTTAGGTAATTAAATAACTAAAACAACCCGAGGAAAGTGCGGAGGATGGGCCATAGGTCCTGCCTACGGATGGATGGTCCCGGTTGGCCGGGAACTTTTCTCAAATCATGATGGACAATAGGAAGATCGTCAAAGAACACGAAAAACAAAAGCATTGACCTAGAGTTATGATTGAACCCGATTTACGCTGTTTTAGGGGAACGGAATGGGACTATACCTTATGGCAGAGAGGTTGAGCTTTGCATCCCTCTCGTTTTCCATTCTTCTTAAACCAAGTGCAGCGTGAATCCACTTCAGACCTGGCGTTTCTGCGTAAAGTAGTTCGCTTGGGTCCGACGCTAGTTGCCGTTAGGAAATGACCAATAAGGAAAACCCTAATTTAGGTCGATCCTAAGTGGGAACGGCCAGAATACTTCTGCTACGTGGCAGATGCGGAAAGCTCTAGATCGCAAACCCCGTAACATTCCATGGGAGTGTCGGGTGGAGCTTTCTAGACACCCTTTTCGATGGACTGCTAGGACGTATCCTGAAGATACAAGTGGACACGTTACAGTTGGTATCAGAGCCAACCAACAACGGATTTGTTTTTTTAAGATGAAGTAAAGCAAATTTGTTGTCCAAACATTTTCTTACTTTCAATGCTGTCTTACAGAATTACGAAGCGTGGAACAAGTTCTTAGTATTTCGAATCATGTTTATGACTGCAATGCATTCTTCGCATTATCGACAAAGGGTTGAGATGATGAACATCCTAGAACAAATCTATAATCCATCACCTTTGTACATGGAACAAAGATGGACGGGTGCTTCAGGAATCTACTATATAGCCGCCCACCGGTTTGCTTACCTACAAACCAACCTAAAAAGGATCAAGTGGTTGGAAGACTTGAAAGTCATGAAGCTGTTCATTTTTGTGGAAGCTCACGTAAACTCAACTTTACATATTTGAGGTCGGAGGGTTGAGATGAACTCATATGTATATGAGGAAGTAACCCGTGTAATCCCCGCCAACAGGATTAAAGTGTTAGGGCGCCATGAAAAGAATGGGTTCCAAAGGAAAGGATACCCTGAATTTCCAATGATTTACTGATTCCTGAAGATCCACGACCTGAAACCATACTATTATACAATTCCTATAGATAAATGTAATACAACGTTGTTCTCCCCAAACTAAATGTAACAGTTGGCTCATCATCACAAGAAATGTTGTATTCCGAAAGGGCTATGCCCATATAAATACAAATAAGACTTCTTTTTATCAATGTCTGATTGTGCATTAGAATTGATAAAAAGTTAAGTGGTTGGATTGCCTGGGTGATAGTGGAATTGAAGAGGTAATATAAATCAATAATGTTTATCGTATCATGACGTTAAGAAACCTTTATCCAGGCACAACCCCAGGTACAGGTTCCTAGTTCGCCTCCTACATCAAGTACTGTAGTAATATAGAAGAAGAAGTTTCTTCTCAAGCATATCAAGCCGCTCGAGTTTGACGAGAGAAGCAGGTCCTCGTCCAAGCTGATGCTGAAATTTGGATTGAATCCATGGAGGATTACACATCCTTCTCTCATCCAATAGTGGCCTCCACAAACAACAGTGGGCATAAATAGGTGATTTGCAACCACATGGGTGAAACAAATATTTATGAGTAGCTCATTGTTGGTTGTGAGTGACAAACCTTTTGTCAATGGTAGCAAATTTCTTGGATCACCTTTAAGTAATAGACGACCACTTGGAAAAAATGGTGCATTGCATCCTAGAGTGGTGACCACTTGGAAGGATGTAAAATGTATATAAATATTGAATGATTTATTATTTATACATACCCTTGTACATATGCGAGTTCCTTAAAACTATTATCATGCTATTTTCGACTATACATTGTTATTAAACTAAAACTTAAACAAATAGAGAAAAGTGTAAGTAGGCACACATACACACATACACACACACCTAGTGAAAGAGAGAGAGAGAGAGAGAGAGAGAGAGACACACACACACACACACACAAAAACACACACACACACACACAGATGAAAGCCCTTGAAGAAGTATTTTTGGAGAACTTAGAGAGAGAATAAATCACTTTCAAACATTTTAGTAGACTAAACATGAGTTTACTTATACTGATAAACACAAGAGTTAAAATGCAATGTCACTCTTGTATATGAATGTGCTCTTTCTCGATTACTATTTTTTTTCTAATTTGTTAAAGTTTTTTATAATTTCTTCAAGTCATTTACTTCTTTATACTTTAGTTCTCATGCTGGTCTAATTGTTAATTTGTTATGGATTGAGGGTTGAGGCTTAGAGTTCAATTTCTCTTCTTTGGTTCTTATAGAAGAGATAGAAGAAGAAAAAGAACATTCATATTCAAGAATCACTACAAGATATAGGCCTTATACCGACGTTAAAAGCGATGAAAATGTAAATAACAAAATTTTTCCCCGTCGTCACAAGAAGCATCGTTATTGGCGATACCATAGAACAGTCTGTATCATATTACGTAGTTAGAAGACCCGGATTTGGTTCCTCATAACAATGTGTGGATGAAGCAACGTTATCCATCTTGAGGAGAAATACACATGAAGGTGTGAGACATCCTTTGCATTGTGACAGCACGATATAGCATAATTGAACATATTGATTTGAACTTTCAGTAGCTACTGGAAAACATATTTAGGTACACTACCACTTTGTGAGAGAGAAGGTACTAGCAGGTGAGATTGACTTGGTGTATGTCAGCACACATGATCAGATAGGTGACATCTTCACGAAGGCATTGGGTACAGAGAAGCTTCAAAAGTTTTGAAGCTTACTTGGAGTTGCAGAGATGCAGTTGAGCTTGAGGAATGTCCCCACACGTAAGACATGACCGTCACTGAGAAATAGAAGGTGTAGGAGTAGAAGAACTTGGCACATATTGTCGAGGAGAAATGTTAACTATGGAGGTTGCATCTTGTATCCTTGTCGGTTGCCTGCAGGAGGTAACAAGGTATTGTCACAACACACGTTCTTCGAGACAGGGACCAGCGGCAGCTCCCAAGGAGATAGCTGGTTGAAGAAATCACAGAAAATTCGTCGATGACAAGGGATATTGCACTCAACTCACGATCACTCAAATGGAATGAAAAAGCAATCACTTGCCCCATTTCTAACATCACTTTGAGGAAATAATGATGAATCCCATAGCTCACACCCAATTTAGGAATCAACAAGGGGATGGTGCAAAAGGAGTATGCTAGGGTGCACAATTAATGGTGCATTAGTGTGTCCAACTCGTATGGCATAGGTGCAAGGAGGAAGGCAAGGGGGCCTTGTAGTGCAATGTACAGAACAGAGTAACGTGTCCCGTGCTGATAGCAGAGACCCATCCCATGGGTGCAGAGGGAAACAGAAACATTCTTGACTCCAAGGGTCGTAACATCCCTCAATCCTCACCTCTCTATAATTGCTTGAAGAAACGCCAGTCACACTCAGTCCACCCTATGTCTCATGCTCTGATAGATACAGAGGGCAACCCATTCCTGAAACCCATTGATGTAATCCTCATCGTCACTTGTGCAGAGGTTGTATGCCTTGTGCGCTTTTGATGGTGCAACTGTGCATCTCGCCCGGTGCCAGCATACAGTGCAAGAAGGAAGGCCAGGGAACCTTATGGTGCAGTGCATAGGAACAGATCGTGCATTGTGCATTGAGAGGCCCATCGCGTGCATGCAACACTCCATCCACACATCTCACCTCTCATTTAATTTGAAGGGAAAGACTGGTCACTCACCCCACCCTCTGTCTCACTCTCTGATAGATACAGAGGGCAACCCATAATCACATCCCCATCTTTTTAGGATGAAAGCTTGCATCACTCAAGGGATTGGTGATGAAGATCATGTCGGCTGTTGTTGTCATCAGGATCTTGAAGATGAGGCGTACCCAAGGAGGCAGCCAAAAAATCCCATACTTCAATAACTTGTAAAAAGAGTTGTCTGTTAAGAAGGACAGATGGACTGATATTGCACAAAAAGCGCACCAAGGGAGGTGGCTTCAAATTACTTTGCTGGAAAGGTTCTGTTGATGAAATAGCTATCCGGAATTGCGGGGTGTTACCAGCTTTTCCACAGTCAGCTTCCCGCCCAAGGGTGTTTCCACATTTTCTTGGAACAAGCCTTGTTATGACAGAGAATTTCTTCCTTTTATCCCATAACAGTTTTTTTTCTTTTTCTTTTTCTCTCTTTTTTTCCTTTTTTTATTTTCTATTTTTTTAAAAGAAAGAAAATGGTAGAAATACCATGTGTCAGGACCAACCTCGCCACCATTGTTGGATCAGATGAGAAGAGAATAAGGTTGGGTTGAGATGTATTTGCGAGGGCCTAGCAAAACGAGACTGCCTCATGAGGAGAATCATAAGGGCTATCAGAAGCACGAGGAGAAGGACAGTGCGACGCCCAAAAGGGAGAGGGTAGGTCGACTGTGATTGTCAAGATCCCCAAGGAGGGAAATACTTATTCAAACATTAGCCATTGATTAGGAAAGGATCATCAGAGGCATCAACGGTCTACACCTGAACAAAGCCGTTAGGATTGACAGCAAGTACCTTGTACGGGCACATCCACCATTGTTGAAGCTTGCCAGGAAACTTGCCAAATCTCGAATCATAGGCCAGGACAAGATCACTTTCTTTGAACTCCTTGTGCTTGATGAAACTGTCATGATAGGCCTTGTGTCGTGCTTGAGTGGTTTCCATGCACTGTAGGGCCATCCACCGTATCTCATCCAAGAATTCCAAGTGCAAGAGGTGGCGTTGTAGTGACTCCATCTCCGAAGCATTCTTTAACTCCCACTTACAAAGAGGACAATTCCAGTTCAACAGGGAAGACGGATTCTGTATCATATACTAGCTGGAAAGGGGTCTGTCCTGTAGCTACCTTATGGGAGGTTCCGTACGCCCAGAGGGCCTCTGTAAGTTGATCGTCCCAATCGCGACGATGTGCGGCAATTGTTCTTGTTAGAATCAAGCAAAGGATGTGATTGCTAACTTCAACTTGGCCATTGGCTTTGGGGTAGTAGGGAGTGGACTTGCGATGGCGGATCTTATACAGCTTCGTCAGCTCCTCCATGATTTTGTTAAGGAAATGAGTACCTCTATCACTTACGAGCTCAAGGGGGCTACCAAAACGGGTGATAATATTTTCGTACATGAACAGGTCTACGCTGTTACCATCATCCTGCTTCAGGGCTTTAGCTTCACACTACTTTGTGACATAATTCGTACATACTAAGATGTATCTATTCTACTTCCGTCTGGTGGGTGGGTCAATGGGACCCAAAAAATCAATCCCCCACTTCTCGAACAGCTTTAGGGGAAGAATGGGTTGCGGTGGCATGTCACTTGTTTTGGTGGGTTTCCCCATTCACTGACAAGTATCACATCCCTTGTAGTAATGCATCCTTGTGGAGGGTCAACCATCAGTATCCTGCTAACAGAGCCTTCCTAACTATCGCTTCTCCCGTGAAGTGTCCACCACATGGTTCATCATGGCATGCTTTTAATACTATGCCGATTTCATCCCTTGCAACACATCTTCACAGCATTTCATCTTTGCCTCTCTTGTACAGTGCATCGCCTAGCAAAGTGTAGGGGGCTGATTCTAATAGAAGCTTTTTCTTCTCACGGCTTGAGATGCTAGGAGGATACAGTGGGACCCAAAAAATCAATCCCCCAATTCTTAAACAGCTTTAGGGGAAGAATGGGTTGCGGTGGCATGGCACTTGATTTGTGGGTTTCCCCATTTGCTGACAAGTATCACATCTCTTACAGTAATCATATACATCCTTGAGGAGGGTCGGCTACCACTATCCTGGTAACAGAGCCTTCCTAGCTGTCGCTTCTCCCGTGAAGTGTCCATCACATGGTTCGTTATGGCATGCTTTCAATACTATGCCGATTTCATCCCTTGCAATACATCTTCGCAGCACTTCATCTTTGCCTCTCTTGTATAGTGCATCGCCTAGCAAAGTGAAGGGGGCTGATTCTAATAGAAGCTTTTTCTTCTCACGGCTTGAGATGCCAAGAGGATACAGTGGAACCCACAAAATAAATCCCCCACTTCTTGAACGGATTTAAGGAAGAATGGGTTACAGTGGCATGGCACTTGTTTTGGTGGGTTTCCCCATTCGCTGACAAGTATCACATCTCTTGCAGTAATCATATGCATCCTTGTGGAGGATCGGCCACCAGTATCCTGCTAACAGAGCCTTCCTAGCTGTTGCTTCTCCCGCGAAGTGTCCACCACATGGTTCATCATGGAATGCTATCAATACTATACCAATTTCATCCCTTGCAACACATCTTCGCGGCACTTCATCTTTGCCTCTCTTGTATAGTGCATCGCCTAACAAAGTGTAGGGGAATGATTCTAATAGAAGCTTTTTCTTCTCATGGCTTGAGATGCCAGGAGGATATTGTTGAGTTGCCAGGAGGTTGGCTATGTTTGCATACCAGGGAGTAATTGTTTCAACTAGAAAGAAAGAAGCATCAGGAAGGTCTAGATCATCCTCTTCCTCTTCTTCTGTTTGAGGGATCCGTGATAGATGATCGGCTCTAGGACATGGGAATGGCCAGGCTTAGTGACCACTTCAAAATCAAACTCCTGTAATAGGAGTAACCATCTCATCAATTGTCCTTTAACATCTACTTTTTTCATCAGGAAGGACAAAGCTTCATGATCCACGTAGAACATGAAATGCATTGACAGAAGATAGTGTCGAAACTTCTCTAGTGCAAACACCATTGCCAAGCACTCAAGCTCCATCACTATGTAGTTCCATTCCCTATTAGTGACCTTTCAACTTGCATAATAAATTTGTTGATATAATTTAGGAGGACCCTTTTGACATAGGACATCACCTAGCCCTTCGAATGATACATCTGTGTGCACATGGAGCTCCTTTGTCCAATCAAGAGGTTGTAAAATAGGTGCTTGTATAATGCATTGTTTTAGGGTATTAAAGGCCTCTTCACAGTCATCACTCCAAAGGAAATCCACATCTTTCCTTACGAGCTTGTGCAAAGGGGTTGCCTTGGTTGCAAAATGTGCAATAAATCTTCTGTAGTAGCCCACATGGCCAAGAAATCCTCTCAATTGCTTGAGGTGTGCTGTTAACGCGGCAATCTTTTCAATCTTCCTCGGGTCTGTTACAATCCCTTGTGTAGAGACAATATGGCCTAGAAGTACTCATGATGAGATGCCAAAGACGCATTTGTTGGGATTGAGAGAAATCCCATACTCTCAGCATCTGTCAAAACATTGCTCTAGGTGTCCCCAGTGCTCATGGATCAAACTATAGACACAAAAGTCATCAAGATACACCTCAATGAAATCATGCAAATGATTTTGGAAGGCAGCCATCATTACTCATTGGAAGGTGGCAAGAGCATTACAGAGCCCAAATGGCATCACTCTGTAGGCATAGGTCCCCTGTTCTATGGTGAAGGTAGTTTTGGATTGGTCCACTTCTGCAATTTGGACTTGGTTATATCCGCTGAATCCATCCAAGAGGGAATAGAGCTCATGGCATGGCACTGTGTCCAATAGTTGGTATGTAAAAGGGATAGGGATATGATCCTTCTTCATCTTCGAATTGAGCTTTCGAAAGTCCACACATATTCGAAGTTTTCCGTTCTTCTTGGGTACTACCACAATGGGCGAAACCCATTCACTGTTAGCCACGGGATAAATGAACTCGGCTTCAAGAAGTTTCAATAATTCAGCCTTCACCACAACAGAATAATTAGGATTCATATGCCTTTGTCTTTGCCTTATAGGTTTGGTATCAGGCTCTAGGTCAATGTGATGTTGACATACTGTGGGATCAATCCCCTTTAGGTCTTGATACAACCAAGTAAACACATCTAAGTTCTCCTTTAGTAGATCTCACAGAACCACTAGTTCTTCTTCTGGAAGATTGAGGCCCACTTTCAGGTGACGTTCTATACTACCGTCTGTATCCAAGAATGTTACTTGCCTTTCACCTTCCACTTCGCGGATAAATGTCCCACGGATGGCTTCTCGGTAGAGGTGTTACTCTTTCAAGAGAGTAGTATCCTCGTCTGATGTTCCCCTAGAACCAGTGTCCTCCTTCTGAATAGATGACTCATTCGTCTGTTGAGGTTTTGGAAGGGTATCAGAGATTTGTTTACTTTTGTGTGAGTGGTAATTTCTTATGGACTTAAGTATTCATCTTCCGAGGATGCGTCTAGGAATGTCACATAGCACGGACCTTCTAGAGGCCATGACTTTGAGGGCTTTGGCTTCTATTGACAAGGGGCATCATCATCATCTTTTCTCTAGACTGAATAGTTAGGGCGACAGGAGCCACTAGTGAACTTAATTTTTATGCCTTTAATCCATTGCTTATACAGATTCTGCATACTTTGTGGTCCATTGATCAATCCAAATGGAACCATGGTCATTCCATCTAGCATTTGGAGATCTTTGACCTTTGAGGTCTCTGTAGGGATATCAACAAGATCATCCGCTATCAGAGAAAATTCTTCATCTGCACTTTCATAACCTGCTTCGTTTTCTTCCTCATCATTTTCATCCTCTTCCTCCGGAGGCTGTCTCTGCTTCTGTAGAGGCTCTATAGTAAGAGAAGAACAAATCTTCTGCCTCTACATCTGCTTGTCCTTCTTCTGATACAACTTCCGACTCTACTTCTGCCTTTGTCTCTCGCTCTGTGTCTATTACTGTCTCTGTGACTGTCTTTGTATCCGCTATGTCTCTGTTACATCTCTATATTTGTTACTGCTCTGTATCTGCTCTGTCTCTATTCTGTCTCTGCGAGACTGTCATGTAACAGGGAGAACAATATATCCATGCTTCTATTTCACTGTCAAAGGTGATTTCAAAAGTTAATTCTAGTTGAGACAGGAGGTATTCTTCCATGGAAAATGACTTTACTTCCCTTGGCAGTTGGATTACAGTGCCCACTGTTAGGGACTGTGCCTCTATTTTCTTGGGAAAGATCTGTTTAATAGCCTCTTCATCTCCTGATGTACCATCTGTTACCTCGTTGGAGAAGTCAGTTATGACTTCAATGGATGTGGATCCATTGCCTTTTTGTGATCCATACAGCTTTAGCACCAGTTTGTTGGGTCCTATGCCTAGGGTCAGGGTTCCTTTGAACCAGTCTATCCTAGCTCTTGCTTCAAAAAGCCAAGGTCTTCCCAACAGCAAAGAGCATGAAGTCCCATAAGAATTTGGTTTGACCACTAAATATGTCAGCCAATAGTCTCTTCCTACAAGGGTTGTTTTTACGTATGGGAGGATGCCCAACGGTTTAATTCTGCTTTGGCCTGCCAATCTGATAAGCCACTGTGTAGGTTGAATTCCTTGCAACTCTAAGTTCTTCATTGTCACATTTGTCATTATGTTTACTGATGAGCCTCCCTCAATCAATGCATCTAAGATGAAGCATCCTTCAATCCATACAATAATCTCTAGGGTTCTAGGATCTAGAAAGGCGTTAGCCACATCTACTTCCTTTACAGGCTCTGGGGCCTTATTGATCTTGGTTGTTGTTGAAGGAATGATCCTTAGTCCACATCTTCTTATCAAGATGCTTTTGAATTTCTTTCAATAACTAGGAGATAGCATCAGTAACTACTGGAATGTTATGTTTGGTTTGAAAGTGTCTAGGTCTTTTACCAAGTCATAATCTTTGATAGGATTCACAGGCTTCTCCACCCGGCTGGGAAATGGGGCTACACCCATTTTCATCTTTTATTTTTCTTCTAATAATTGCAGCATCGACACTTCCTCTATTTTTGGAGGTGCTTCTGTCTCATCTATCTCTTGGACCTCCGGTCCTCTCTCTGGGACTGTCTCTATGACTCTCTATGGCACTACAGTGCTCTGTACTGCATTGTTCTGTCTTGTATTGCTATGTCCCTTTGTTGGCAAGTTGAACTTCACAGTCCTGGCAGGAGAGTTATTTTTATTCTGAACAACTAATTCCTTCTTCTTGGTGCGCATGACAGCGGCAAATTTCAACTCTACCAAATTGGAGGCAGGCTCTTGTACCTTCTGTTGGCTATCAATGGCATTGGCCTTTACAAGGGCTGGACTTGGACAGTCCTTTGCAGTGTGACCTTCACCTTTGCATCGACTGCATAAGGGCTTATAATCCACAAATCGTTTAGGGTTTGGACAATTCAGGGAGATATGTCCCTTCTCTCCACACCTATAACATTCCACTTCTGAACTTTGACCACCGCTAGACTGTCGTCCTCTATAACTTTAAGAGGGAAACCTCCTTGGACCGAAATTAGGACCAAATTCCCTAAGCTTTGGTCCAATATCCCGTGTTATCATTTTGGATTCTAGCAAGTTGAAACTTGCATTTTCATCCTTTTGTCTTCGTTTATGCATCTCTTTCAGAGAGCAAATATCCTCTGTGTGGTTCTTCTGCAAATAATAGGAACAGAAGGCTCCAAGAATGGTTGGTTTTTAGGTAAATTCAGTGGCTAAATGTCCCGCTTGATGACACTTTTCGCACCATGTATTAGAGCGCATCACATCTCTTCCAGCTTCCACAGGAGTGGATATATTGGCGGTATTCACCTTTAGCGTCTGCAAGTGCTCTGTAATCACATCCATAAGCTCTTTCTTGATACTTGCAACTGAGTTGGATAAGTAGTCCTTCGTATTTTCACCTCTTGAAGTGCTTGTAGTAGGGTTTTGGAAAGCTTCTGTCATTACTGCATACACTGGTTGGGTTGATCCAGAAGGTTCTCTATTCTGGTTTTGATTCAGAGCTCCTGTTGAGACTTGGGATTGTTGATTTCACTTGGTAGGATTCCACTGTTGTTGAGTCGCCATTGGAGAAACTGTTTGAGGCCACTGTTGTTATGGTTGAACCATCATTTGACGCACTATTGTCTGTGGTGACTACAATGGATTAGGTGCATTATACTGCAGCATTGTTTGCATCTGGAGATAGGGGTAGGGAACTATCCCTGGAATTGCATTTGGTGGGTATACCATTCCTGACATAGGAGGAGGTAAGACTCCTCTTCTTGCAGTCATTGAAAGCCTTGCTTCAACTTTGTCATACAATCTTGCACCTTCCACTGCAGCTTGCAGATTGACTGGTCTTCTCAATTCCACGAACTTACGAACTTCTGGTTGTAGGGCCCTGAGAAACTCTCCTTTTTGGATACCTTCATCCAAATGATTGTTAGTCCATCTCTTCAAGATGGATTCCATTTGCGAGACATAACCTTCTACTCTTTCTTCACACGACTGACTTGGGTTCATGAGCTCCTCTCGCATCCGGTCTTCAAAACCTTAATGCCTGAATTTAGTGAGGAAGGCCAACTTCTCATCCCATGTGCCAAAAGTTTCTGCTCCTTGTCTCTCATACCACTAAAACACCGCATCCTTGAAAGTGGTGAGGAATATTACTAACCAATGCTCAGGGGTTCTAGCATTGTTAGCCACACATGCTACCATAAATTATGCTACATGAAGATCAGGGTCTTCATTGTACTCTCCCTTAAAAACTGGCAATGAGACTACATTTGTTGGCATGTCATCAATATTTCCAGGATAAATCTGACTAGGAAGGGGACCTTGAGTTGCCATGAAGACTTCTGTAAAGAGTGCTTTTAGGGCGTCAAAGGAGGCTTCTACTGCAAGCTCTTTCTCAGCTTTGATTTTTTCCTTCTCTCTTCTCACGTACCTCTGGACTCATTCTAACGCTTGCCTCTTGATTACGTCATTCATCAGGGGGTTGGCTCCAACCAGTTGGTTTGTACTCAATATGATAGTATCAAAGAGGGCTTCAGTCTCTGGAGGATTCTCTGGCCAACATCTCTTCTACTTCCTTCTTTTCAACATCTCTGAATTCGGCTTTCAAACCACTATAGAGGAGAGATATTCCATTCTGAAAGTCTCAAAACTTATTCTTCTTAGGATCGTTGTTGTGTCATTATAATAATGCCAGTTTCTGAGGGTTTCAATAGTGTATGTTGTGAAAAACACTCTGTCTACCAACTTTTAGTGGGTTGCTAATTGGACAAACAGAATATTGTCAGTGCACCAAGCATCCCATGTATCTTGCTGTTGAGCATCCATGAACAAATTCCAACTCTTTTCCTTCTTGTTTTCGTGAACCTCCACAGACCACGACTCCTGAAGCTTCTTAACGATCTCCCACTTGATTATGTCTGGAAACTTCTCAATGAATGCCAAATCTTCCATGGTCATTCTCTCTGTTTCTGCTCTTCAATTTGTTCCCAAACAAATTTTGCCACCAAGATGTAGGTTTCTGCTACTTCAATAGGAAGAGGAAACAGTTCACCACATAGAGCATGCATCATGATGGTAATATGTTTCTGCCATTGTGGGATGAACTTCTTGTGGAAAGTGGCTTTAATAATGAGAATCTCCAACTTTTTAGTGGAAGATGGAAATTTGTAAACATCCATCGAATTCTCCTCTTCTTGGCAATGCCATTTCCTTCATTTTCAGTTTCTTCTGATGCTTGTTGATGGCAAGTTTCCCCGGTTGCGCACCAAAAATATGGAACCCCAAGAGGAACACCAAGGAAAAGGGGATTCTACTGCAAGAAAATCTATCTTGTAACATCAACAAGCTTTTATTTCATTTTTCTGATGACCAAAACAAAGAAAATAGCAAATCTTCACGCAGCATCATAGTAGATATCTGCCACGGATTTGATAGAATCAACCATAATCTTCAATATCTTCATAGAATACACCAATAAAACAAGGAACATAAAATAATACACTATTTTTGAATGGAAATCAATCACATAATATTCATTTTCAATGTCTTCATAGTTCTCTCTCTTAATCTCTCATATACAGTTACACTGTTTTGATAAAATTGACTATCTCTAGCTCTCTCTCTCTCTCTCTATCAATAGTACATCATATCCTTACTACAATACTGTTATAATAACTCTCAATAATCCTTCTTAGGTCGTGGATGCATCTCCCAAGAGGTATGTCTGATGTGAAGAGGTACCAGAGCCACTACAGTGTCTCTTCATAGCTCACTACTGTTACTGTCACTCCAATCTTCTCTTCAGTCTTTAGTAGCTGCTTCTTCCATCTGTTTTAGCTCTTTTGAACTTAGAAAATTTTCTCAAAGTCACTCATACATTCTACAAGACACTTACTGAAGATCTACAGAACATTACAGTATAGTACCAGAGCAGTTACAGAACAGTTACAGAGCAGAGAGATAGAGCAAATATAGAGGCTCTATAGAAGGTTTATAGAGGATTATAGAAGGCCATCAAAACCTCATAACTCATACTAAAACCATTCCAAACTATCAAAAACTATTCAAAAAGATTTCAAAAGATTTCAATCTTCATCAATCATCAATCTATGCTTCATACAGAAGAAAATCAAAACAAAACAGAAGTTATGCACAAGGTATACAGAACCAATCAAAACCTCAACATAACCTATCAGAACATAACAGAGCTTCATATCTCCACTGAGAATCATCATGATCTTCCAAAACATAATCAATATCATCCAAAACACTCTCAAACACTTCCGTTATCAACCATACATCACTCTAAATCCATCAAAAATCAATCATTCAATCCTAAAAAACAACAAAAATCAATCAAAAATTCAGTCTTTTTTCACTCTTAACAATATTATTTTGTCTTATGTCGAAAGGTATACAATTTTTCAAAGGGCTTAATATTATTTCTTTATAGTATGCATTTCTTACTAACATTTCACTTTGTAGAGGACATTAGAGTCTAATATATATTGATATTCTCACTAGAGAAATTATCCTTATAAACTCTCTCAGTGGTATCCACAACCAAGCAAAAATGTACATTGAATGCAATAATGCTCACTTTTTGGTTTATTGTTAATTTTATTGTATTTTCTTTTTTAGTAACACGTTTTCATTTACAATATTGCCATGCTAGCTCAGGGAAGTTACTATATGTATATCCTCTACGTCACGCGCATTCAAGGCCTATTTATAAATATCCTTATCTATGAATTTTTCTTAAATAAAACATATCCTTTTTCTATTCAATCTATAAATAATCCCTTTATATTACACCCTTTTGTATGTAAAAAATGTATAAAAATGGTATTTTAAAAATACCTTATTTTTAACCCACGTGATGCACACATATATTCATAAGTAACTTATCCGATTAGCAGGCTGGTGGTTATATTTTTGGACACCACATATGAGGATATTGCTGATCCTCAAAGACCATATAGCTTTCTCCAACAAGAAGTGCCCTTGCAAAATGATGCGCATTCGTGTGGATGGAGATTGCAAATGGTTGTAGGACAATAGATTCAAAGATCCTCAAGATAGATGGGGTTAATGTAAGTATCTTTCACATTGTTTTTTGAGCGACATGTCTTTGAGTTTTCACAACAACTACTGCATTATCATCTAATTTTATAATCATTCCATTTCTTTGTTTTAACTGCCTACAATTATGAATTATCACTACCCTAATAGCTTTCGATTTTTTAAGAGACATGTTGGGTACGGTTTTCAACTTATTACAATTTTCCTCGTAGTGCTAAGATTACCTCGATTCATACACATGGTGGATAAGAGAGAGATGTATTGAGTTGATTTTGCATAGGGAAATCATTGCCAGTCGACCTTAACTCCCCTCCACTAAAATCCTCAACTAAGAGTAAAGGTAAGGCGAAGGGCAAGTCATCTAGAAAGATAAGTAAGGTAGACTCCAAAAAGACAGAACTGCCAACACTTTCTCATCCATCCCTTCATTAGCCTAAAGAGAAGAGGCTCCCAGTCGAAGTCAAATTGTTCAAGAAACCAAATAAAAAAGCCATTTTAAGGAGATGCAAATTGCAGATATTGAAATTTGGCACAAATGCATTGGACATGCAAATGTACAAAGGCTGAAATTAATGCAGTCCAAAGGATTGGTTACAGGGTTGCTTCTTTTATAGTTGCAGAATTGCATAAAGTCTGTGAAGCATGCCAGTTTGGTAATAAGCAGGCAAGACAACCCTTCTCGCATGACAGAGAAGTGAGTAGAAAAATACTTGATGTAGTGCATACTGATGTTTGGGGGCCTACACAAAATGTATCTCTTGGTGGCAGCAAATACTTTGTCATATTTATTGAAGACTGTTCAAGGAAGCTATGGGTATACTTTATGAAGGAAAAATATGATGTGTTTGAGCACTTTAAATCTTTTAAGGCAACTATTGAAATAGAAACAGGCTTAAAAGTAAAGTTATTGAGATCAGATGGAGGGGGAGAGTACCTCTCTAATGAGTTCAGTGGTTTCTTGAGAACTCATGGGATAAAGAGGCAATTTACTTGCAGTTATATCCCACAGTAAAATGGTGTTGCAGAAAGAAAAAACAGGCATATTGCAGAAGTTGTACTGTCTTTAATGGTTGAAAAGAATATGCCCAAACATTTTTGGTCCGAGGCTGTCCATACTGCTATTTATATTATGAACAGAACTTCCATAGCTGCAGTTCATCGGATGACTCTTGAAGAATGCATTACTGGCAAAAAGCCTGATATATCGCACTTGAAGGTATTTGGCTGTGTTGCATACGTTCATGTGCCAGATGAGCTACGGAAGAAGCTTGATCCAAAGGTAGAAAAATGTGTTTTTATTGGATACTCTTTAGAGCAGAAAGGCTATCGCTGTTATAACCCTGTCACAAGTGAGTTCAGAGTGAGCAAGGATGTTATCTTTGATGAGACGGGAAGTTGGTATACACCTGCTGGTGATGTTTTGGATGATGATAATGATCAGGACAGCTATGTGCAGAAAGATAAACAAGAATCACGGAGTCTTAGTGGACCAAAACATCATCTGGTACTACATCTACAGTGAGTCCTTGGTCTGGCAGACTAAGAAGTATCTCTACATCTTCAGGTGCATCTAGTAGCACTACAGGTAAAGACAAAGGAAAGAATAAAGTGTCAGATGGCATTGATGCAGTTCTTGATGGAGACTCCAGTGGCTCAGAGAGCTTGGATGATGAGCTTGGCATTCCTTCAGTGAGGACTCCAAGTGTATAGAGAGCACGCGTGAATGCAAAGACTCCATTGAGTGATCCAGTGGTACGCAGGTCTAGCAGGTTGAGATACCCTGTTAAAAAATTTGGTTTTGAAGGTTATGTAGCTCACCATTATGCTTATATGGTGAAAGTGATTGAGGATGTTGAGCCCACATGTTTTGAGGAGGCTGTTGGTCATGCTCATTGGGATGTAGCAATAATGGATGAGGAGATGGCTGCATTAGAGGCCAATAAGACTTGGGATCTAGTATCATTGTCGAAGGGTAGGAAAGCTATTGGATGTAAGTGGGTTTATAAGATTAAGCACAATGTAGATGGTTCTATTAGTAGGTACAAATCTAGGCTGGTTGCAAAAGGCTATGCCCAGACATATGGCATAGAGTATGAAGAAACCTTCCGTCCAGTTGCTAGGATGGCAACTGTCAGATGTGTGATTGATTTGGTAGCACCAAAAGGTTGGAGATTGCAACAAATGGATGTGAAGAATTCCTTCTTGCATGGTGATTTGCAGGAAGAAGTGTATATGGATCAACTAGCAGGTTATGAAGATTTAGAGCATCCCATGTATGTGTGCAAATTGAAGAAGGCACTCTATGGGCTCAAGCAAGCACTTAGAGCATGGTCTAACAAGATCAGAGAGTATCTTGTCAATATTGGATTTTATGTTTCTGATGCTGATCACTCACTTTATATGAGAAAGGGAGATGTAGGTTTGGTGATCATAGTCATCTATGTGGATGACTTGATTATTACAGGTAATAGTGATAGTGGGATTGCTGAAGTCAAGGACTTTTTGAAGAAGAAGTTTGAGATGAAGGATTTAGGTGAGCTAAGGTACTTCCTTGGCATTGAGGTGATCAGATGTGATGATGGTATATGGTTGTCCCAAAGACAGTATGGCTTGGATATGTTGTCCATGTATGGTATGACAACATGCAAACCACTTTCAGTCCCATTGGAGTAGAATGTAAAGTTGAGTGCTGATGTTGGGGATGAGATAGAAGACCCTACTATGTTCAGGAGGATAGTGGGGAGTTTGATCTACATGACCATTACAAGGCCAGACTTGAGCTACGTTGTTGGTCTTGTGAGTCTATTTATGCAAGCACCTAGAAAGCCACATTTTGATGCAGACAGACATATATTGAGATATGTGAAGTCCACATTACATTATGGACTTTTCTATGAGGCAGGTAAAGATGTACAAGTGTTTGGATACACAGATGTAGATTGGGCTAGTAGTATGTCTGATAGAAGATCTACCAGCAGATACATGTTCTCTCTTGGTAGTGTAGCAGTTACTTGGAGCAGCAAAAATCAATCTATAGTTGCTTTGTCGAGTACAGAGTTTGAGTATAGAGGTGCTGTTGTTGCAGCATGTGAGGTAGTATGGCTGCAAAAGTTATTGGCTGATTTAGATGTGCAGGTGGAAGGTCCAGTTGTCATTTATTGTGACAACATGAGCAATATACAATTGGCTAGAAACCCTGTGTTCCATGCCAGGACAAAACATATTGAGATACACTACCACTTTGTGAGAGAGAAGGTACTAGCAGGTGAGATTGACTTGGTGTATGTCAGCACACAGGATCAGATAGATGACATCTTCACAAAGGCATTGGGTACAGAGAAGCTTCAAAAGTTTCGAAGCCTACTTGGAGTTGCAGAGATGCAGTTGAGCTTGAGGGGGAGTGTTGAGATGACAAGCTCAACACATGCAGACATTGATGATGGACCGCCTGGTTAGATGGGTGCACATGTCTACACTTAGCACATTGGTGGTCATTATGACTCTCACATGGCCACTGACTCATTACTTATTATATTCAGGTTGTTACACCTATTTACAGTTGGCATAGTTATAGCGCCAGTCGACTAGGGTAGTCGATGATGCATTGTTTGACTTAGTAGGCCACTTTCCTTTATGTTGTATCTTATCTATACTTTCTGTATATTGTAAAGTGTGTGGAAGAAGAAGAAGAAACCAGCAAGAAAATGTTTTGGCCTCCATCTCTCTTCTTGTCTCTTGAGTGAGCTTCTCCTTGTGCATTCTGTGTGTGTTCGGCGGCATAGCATCTTGAGCAAATCCCCCCACCACGCAATTCTTGACACCTAGTGATTGTTGCTTGGTGCCATATCAGTGATTTCTATCCAGCAACATCCAATCAATTTTTATCTATAGATACGACGCAAGTTCGTAAATTTCAATCCAATGCTCGAGTACATTCGCGCCGTATCGGTCATGCAAAAACGGCCACACAAGCTTCTCTCAACAGATACAATAGGAACAGACAAAACCTTGTTCATGCCACACTGGAGTGTGTTCACACCATATCTGTCATCTAAAAATAGGATGCAAATGTATTGCTTGGGATCTGACACTTGAGTGCATGCGCGCTGTATTTTCTGTTCAAATCTTGTTCATTCCTTCTGAGTGATGTTCAATCTGTAGATACAGCACGAGTAGGTGAATTTCAATCTAGCCCTCGAGTGCATTCGCGTCGTATCAGTCATGCAAAAACGGCCACACAAGCTTCTCTCTTGTAGATACGCTGCAAAAAGACAAAACCTTGTTCATGCTGCTCAATTAAGTTTTGTCCTCTGCAAATACAATGTGAATGCAATTTGATGCTCAAGTGCATTTGTGCCACATTTGCAATTCAAATATTTATTTGACATATATGGAACAAATGAATCACCTTCCATCTTGGACTTCCCTCCCTTCACGCCGTATCTGATGTTTTAAGTTTCTGATTAGGGTTTAAGGTTTTTGAATTGTGTTTAAGGTCTCTAATTTATATTTTAGGTTTTTGATTTATCTTCAAGGTTTTTAAATTGAGTTTAAATGTTCTAACTTGTCTCATTTTTTAGGAGGTCATGGTAGCTAAGACAAAGCAGACTACAAGGAAGGTGTATGTAGACTGTAAAGATAGTGAAGAGACAAGACCATCAGTGGTTTCTCAATCTTTCCCTCCTGAGATCCCTCCTCTCTCTGGTTTCTGTCAATCTCCTGCCATACAATCTAAGCAATCTAGTGCAGAGACAATGTCTTCTCTTACCCATAGTAAGCTTCATTATGTAGAGTCCTCCCCTACAACTGCCGAGTTTCCAACCTCCCCTAGAGCCCCTATTCAACAAATAGAGCAACCGAGACCCTCTTATACCCATAGAGAAGAGCCTTCCAAGTCCAAGAGAAAGAGAAAGTCTAGATTTTATTATATTCAGAAATGTTTTAGTGAGATAAGGAAGGCACAAAAGAGCTACACAACATGTGATTCCAAAGACAACATTTATCAGAGTTGTCAAAGATATTTCTTATAGATTATTAAGGGTGTCCACTAAAGTTGGCATGCAAAAGAAATGGCATCTTGCAGGCCATTCTTTGCCTTCATGAGGCTACTAGAGACTTTGTTATTGATTTTATGGGGAAGGTATATGGGTAAATGGTTGTGAATGTCTCTTGTACTTCTATAGAAAATGACTATCTAAGTATTTCCCTTGAGGAAAAATCCATGCTTGTTAAGAACAATATTCAATTGTCAAATTCTATAGTCTTTTGTTACATAAGGTAAGGCATTTTGACTAAAAAAATTTACTATATATAATGATAGTGTTGCTCATTGCAAATGAAATTCCTTTTTTTTTTCTATTGGTTTTAGGGCGTTGGTTGCTTCTCTCAACCAAGAAATCTCTAAAACTATATTTATTATTGATCCATTGTTATAAGTGGAATTGTTTTCAAGATCTCGTCCAAACATAGAAAATTTTTTCAAAACGCTCGATCCAATCACAAACTACAATATTTGGAGCCCCAAGAGGAACACCAAGGAAAAGGGGATTCTACTGCAAGAAAATCTATCTTGTAACATCAACAAGCTTTTATTTCATTTTTTTGATGACCAAAACAAAGAAAACAGCAAATCTTCACACAGCATCATAGTAGATATCTTCGAGGATTTGATAGAATCAGCCATAATCTTCAATATCTTCATAGAATCCACCAATAGAACAAGGAACATAAAAGAATACACTATTTTTGAATGGAAATCAATCACATAATATTCATTTTCAATGTCTTCATAGTTCTCTCTCTTAATCTCTCATATATAGTTACACTGTTTTGATAAAATTGACTATCTCTGGCTCTCTCTCTCTCTCTCTCTATCAATAGTACATCATATCCTTACTACAATACTCTCATAATAACTCTCAATAATCCTTCTTAGGTTGTGGATGTAGGTATGTCTGATGTGAAGAGGTACTAGAGCCACTAAAGTGTCTCTTCATAGCTCACTACTGTCAGTGTCACTCCAGTCTTCTCTTCAGTCTTCAGCAGTTGCTTCTTCCATCTGTTTTAGCTCTTTTGAACTTAGATTCATCCTTTCAAAAATTTAGAAAACTTTCCTAAATTCACACATACATTCTACATAACACTTACAGAAGATTTATAGAACATTATAGTACAATACCAAAGTAGTTACAGAGTAGAGACATAGCAAACACAAAGGCTCTACAGAAGGTTTACAGAGGGTTACAGAAGGTCATCAGAACCTCATAACTCATACTAAAACCATTCCAAAATATCAAAAACTATTCAATAAGCTTCTAAAAGATTTCAATCTTCATCAATCATCAATCCATGCTTCATACAAAAGAAAATCAGAATAAAACAGAAGCTATATAGAAGGTATACATAACCAATCAGAACCTATTAGAACATAACAAAGCTTCATATCTCCACTGAGAATCATCATGATCTTCCAAAACATAAATAATATCATCCAAAACAATCTCAAACATTTCCTTTATCAGTCATACATCACTTTAAATCCATCAAAAATCAATCATTCAGTCCTCAAAAACAACAAAAATCAATCAAAAATTCAATCTTTTTCCACTCTCAACATATCCCCACACTTAGAAAGGAAGCATCCTCGCGACCTAAGAAAAATAAGAATATAAGTTCACTAAATAGCTCATCTTTATCTTGCGTAGGATCTTCAATAATCTTGCCAAACCAGGACTCCAACTTATCACTTGTACCTCTAGAAAAAACTACTAAAGGCTTCGTTATTCATTAACTCATTTGATAATCATTTAAAAGTCATAACAAATTTGTAAAGGATATAAAAGGTTTTTCTTCAACTTTCCACCCTAGGCTTTCCATCCACCATCAATAGTTTGAAAAGAGCTCTCGAACAAATTATTCTCAATTAGCACGAACTCATCACATATAATTAACCCACAACACAAACACAAACACAACCATCTGAATGACGCCTCCAAAAAAAGAGATATATATCATTGAGAATCATCCAAAATACATTGCAAAGGCATCAATGAAGGTGATCCCTTTTGAAGGCTTGGTGGTTTCGAAAACGATCCATAGAGAAGGACTCATCAACAAATGTCTTTGGAGGATTTTGAAAGAATTGAAGGCAGCACATCCTTTCTAGCAAGACAAGGTATCTGCTAGGTAGACATAGGGCATGAAAATAGAGGACATCCAACTATTGGAAATCAATGTTCACATTGACATTCATACAAAGCTTTGGAATGGCCTTTTGATCATTATGGGAATGCATATGCATATATTCTAGATACCAAGAAAAATGAGCTGTCAAACTCACTGAAGGATCTAGAGATTGTGAATATTGGTGAGAAAAATGAAGGTAACTCTGGTATGCTTGACTAGCAGTAGTCCAGTCCCTGGAATTAATGGCCAGTTTATCTATGGTCCTGTGAGAGAATGAGTCGAGCTCCATCCTCTTCTTCTCGGAATCTGCTAATCAAATCATTCATACTCACTAACCAACTGAGGGGGTTGGGAAATAGAAGTGGCAGGAGATGGAAGTGGAATAAATAAAAGAGGATGAAGAGATGGATAGGAAAAATCATAAAAGTAGGAATAAGATAAAGAAGGAGTGGCTGAAAATTTAAGTGAATCAGTTAGGAAAGGTATCAATTGATAAACAGAAAAAGTAGAAGGTATATGGATAGATGGAGAAGGGCATGGTGGAGAAGGGGGAAAAACTCGATCTTCAATGAAAGAACAATAGGTAAATATAGGAATTTGAGGAAAACCTTGAGGTTGTAAAAGAAGAGGTAAGATAGCTGCTGAATTGGTTTGATAAAGGGAAAGATATGTATCATAGCGATGAGCCATTTGTTGGTAGTACAACAGGCTACGAATAGAGGGACCTAAAACAGATCGTCTCTCGTAGGCATAAAAAAAGGATAAATCAAATGGATGGTTTTTGGAAAGATAAGCTAGGAGATCCACCCTCAGTTGGTTAGTGCTCTGCACATAAGTAGAAGCTATATTCTAATGTTGATTCAAGACCACAGAATCAATCATTGAATGCTATGAATTGTCAGGGCAAGTAGCCATTTTGAAGGAATAACACTAGAACATGTCATCTATTCGCAACTCCAAATAGTTGACATATAAAACAGCTTGCAAAACCACATCCCCCACATACCAGGCCAGATCTACATCATCTGAAATCAATAGATCTCCTCCTAGATACATGTAAGACAACAACATGGTATCCGTCGTCACAGAATCTTCAAACACCATACGGACCAATTCTGTCAGCAAATCAGGAGACCAAGTCCCACTTCAACCATCCTCTGAAAGAGGAAGATCCATCATTGAAAGCTTCATATAGAAGGCCAACTTTTGCAACTGATAGTGGACAAAGAAAGAATGGTCAGGAGGAACATACTCCTGAAAGTGCTCAAATGTTGACCATAACAAATCCATCCTGGACTGCAATCTTTCTACTTTATCTTGAAACAATGGACACAAGGTGGCTTGTCTCTGGAGAACTACCAAGTCCTGCTTAGAGATAGAAGGAATAATAGGAACATTGGGGCTTGGAGGAACGGACCGTGATTATGCCAGTTGGTCTTGCAATTGCTTAATTTGGGAAGCTTGTGATTCCAATGTATTATGAGCAGTCTATAAAGCTGATAGTTTTGAATCTAAAAGAGTCTTAAACTCTTGAGCTTCTTTGGACATTCTCTCTTTCTCCTCTGAGACTCTAGTGACCTCTGATTGAGCTTCTGCTAATTGAATCTTCAAAGAATATATTTCTTCTCTTTGGGTCTACTGCTCCATCTGCTTAAACAGATCTGCAAATGTGTCTTTAGCAGAGGCTAACTCTGAGGTTGCCTTATGCAACTAGTCTTTGGACTGCATTAGTTCTTTATAGAAAGAAGTACACAGCTGTTGAACACAAGCTATCACTGAAAGTTCAATCAAGCTCTGGATGTCATTACAAAGGAATGGAATAGCATCTCCTGACACTAAACTGTTTAGTAAAAGGACTTATATTTCTAGAGAACCCTCTCTATGTGCCCTGAATAAATTATTGTATGTAAGGTAAGCAGGGAGGTCACTTCCAGATGTAGTAGGAATTGTGACTAAAGGACTGAATGAGTTTTATTTGCCACACGCTTCAAGCGCTTCCGTTGAATGACCAATGGAGGAGGGGAATCAAGATCCTCTATGTCAATAGGTTCTGACTCTTCTGAAGATGGAGGGGGAGGAATTGGATCAAATGGAGGAGGTGGAAGCACACCCTTCTTAGGGCTTAAGTATGTCAAGAAAGCATATAAATAGGAACCATAAGTGACATTTGTGACATTCCCTCTAGGTACTTTGAAAAAATGTTGGTCCATCTTCGTAAGTAGGTAAGTACTCCAATCAATGGCCACCCCTTTTAACACCATCCTAGAAGCTGTGAAGAGTTCCTTGGACAAATAATGGGATGGTGTTTTGGCAGGCATAAACTTGTCTTGGAGGAACTGGCAAACTAACTTCCAAAGAGGATCACTGATCATGGAAAAAGATACTCCTAAAGTGATTATCACTTTCTTGACATCTAGAATCTCTTGGTCTGCTTCTGTAACAACCTGAAAATCTCATCATTGGAGAATAATTGTCTGGATGTAACAAAGGGTTCTCCTTTGTAGGGAAGAGACAAATCCTTCCCTAACCCTCGCGGTGTTAATACCATGGAAGCACCATGAACCAGACTCCACTTCTTACTGTATGATGTGAGAAATTCATCACACAGGGATGGATCATCTGGAATCAATGGGAATGAATCAGCCACGAAAGTCGCAAGTCGTGCTTTCGCTATAGGCTCAAAAGCTAGTAGGGAAGAATAATCCCTACTGATCAATGGGACATACTGGATAGGAGGAGGAACGTGAGGCGCCATTCAGATGGAAAACACACACACCTCAAACACAGACAAGCACAAAGAATGCCTACAAAATAACCAAAATATTTATTTAAAAAAAATCAATCAAAAGAATGACACACACATATAGACGTAACTAACCAATTTACCACCCTTAACAACCCACATCTTAGAAAAAATTTGGTATGAACTCTACACATATGCGACTGAAAACTTCATCCGATGCAACAAGCAGCATCCAAAACCCCGTATCAGGCAAAAAAGAAAAAAACTTCAAACCGTACTCGTAATCGTAGCACATAAGCAAACCATAATACCATAAAAATCTAATCAAGACCTGACCATAACTTTAACCAACAACTTCAGCCAAGATGACTTTACGCACCCATCCCACAATGCGTATTTATTAAAAAAGGGAAAAAAAGTGCAGTGAAGGGAAATGGTTTTAATGAAGTGTTCATTTTAAGAAATTATTAACAATGGGTGAAATTTGATTAGGTGATAAACCTTAATAAGAAAACGTTTAAGAAATTATTAACAATGGGTGAAATTTTATTAGGTAATAAACCTTAATAAGAAAACGGCGGTTCATTCTTAAAAGTTTAATTACAATTTATTAGGATGAAATGGTGCTTTAACGAAACCCAGACTGCAATTCCTACACTAGGGTCTCTAAATGAAAATTCATTAATTAAAAATTAATGGTGATGTGGAGCGCTTTTTTGCTAGCGCGTGCTTTTTTTTCTGACGATTGGTTCATTTTTATTAAAAATTAAGGTGCCTCTTAAGCACACGTAGCATGTGCAAAGTAAACGGCTGGTTGATTTTTACGTTATTAGAAACTATGTGTCTAGTGTTAGTGCGCGTGAAAAAGTGGGTGAATAAAGCTCATTTTAGCAATTAATTGTGGTTAAGGGATAATAAAAATGAATAAAGCTAAAAAATAAATACATGGTAGGGGGTGTATGCAATAGACTGAAGGCGCACTAAGTAGCCCCCAAATTCAAGGAATCCAGTAAAAAAAACAAACACCACTAATAGGAAAAAATAAAGCACCTTAGTGTTTTTGTGTTATTTTGATTTTTTAAATTTGTTTATTTATTATTATTTTTTAATTTTTAGTTGTATTTTAAGTGTATTTGTATTGTGTATATGGTTTGATTGTATTTGTTTATTTTTTAATTATTATTTTTAATAATTAAAATAGAATATAAGACACATGAATATGTTGTGAAGTGTAAGGGTGAAATTTGAGCAATCCAGCAAGTGTCAAAAATGTGTTGTAATTTATCCATGATTTTTCAGCTGATTTTTGAAATTTAAAATAAATTTTCATGTGGTGAAGTATTAAAATTGAGGGCTTTGGCTTCAAATAAAACTTTCATCATTTATGGAAGTATTGCCAATTTAGAAATTATTGGCAAAAGGGGCAAGGGGATTTGTGGAATTTCCTAGAAATTTTTTGGAAATATTTCTGAATTTTTACCAAATTTTAATGAGTTTTACTCATTTTACATGTATTTTTGAAGAAATTTTAACATTTTGAAATTTTTGCAATTTCTTTTCTTGAATTTCCACTTTAAAAAATATTCCAAATTATTTGAGCAATATTAGAATTTTTAAGGAAATTTTTTGTACTTTTTTGAATTTTAAATGAATTTTAATAAATTTTTGAGGTTTTTTAGTGTTTTAGGTGTATTTTTATGTGTTTTAATATATTTATCGGGTTTGAAAATTAAAAGGCAGTACCCGAGCTGCGTGTGAACAACGGAGCATGACTGTGTGTGAACGGCTGACTGCAAACCCCCACTGCACGAACAAACCGGAAGCGCGTCCTTGTGTGTGAACGCCCACTAACAGCTCACCCATACACCGGCCGCACGGCATAGGAACAAGGGAGGGGGAAGGGATAAGGGGCAGAAACATGGGCTGTAAGTGAGTAACCTAAGTGAATTAGGTGAACTGAGTATGGGAAGTCAATTAGGTTAGCGTAAGCGGTTAAATCAATTAGGTTAGTTGAGTTGGGTTTGTTAAGTTGAGTAAGTGAGTTTAGACTACTTAGTAAACCTAGCAGGTTAGTGGAAACTAACCAAGAGAGGAGGAGAGGAGGTGTGGGGGTGGCAGCGATCAGCGGAGAAGAGGAGGGGAGGAGCGGAGCGGTGGAGAAGAGGAGATCGAAGAGGCGACGGTGGTAGAAACGGGTGCTGGCGGGGCGGGCAAAACATCGGCGAGAGTGGAGGAGGAGTGGGGCTACTGGCGAGGACAGCGGAGGGGAGGAGAGGGTCTGGCCAGGTGCGCGTGGTGGCGGAGAGGTGGTGGTGGAGCAGAGGCCCAAGGAGGGGCGGAGGCTGGAGGCGAAGAAGGGGTGGTGGAAGATGAGGACCAAGCAGCGGTGGCAGCGAAGCGCAGCGCAACGAGGAAGGAGGAAGGTAGGGTGGAGGCAACCGCAGTGGGGAGGCCGCAGCGTAGCGAGGAGGGAGGAAACGATGATGGCAGGGGAAGGAGGAAACGAGGAGGTAGAGGATGCGAAGGAGACGGGGCGGGAGACAGCACGCAGGCGAGAGAAGGTAACTGTGTGATTTTTTTTTCTTTCTTTTTTTTTTTACATTTTGTTTCCTTCTCTTTTTTTCTTTTTTCTTTTCTTTGTCGTTTTCTTTTTGCAATTTTTGTGTTTTTTTTAAATTTTAAAATGTAGGTTTTTTTTGTGTTTTTTTCTTTTTCTTTTTCTTTCTTTGTTTGTGTGTTTTTTTAAATTTTATTTATTATTATTATTATTGTTTTTTTAATGTGGATTTTTTTGTTTTTATGTGTGTTTGGTTTTGTTCGTTTTGTTTGTTTTTGTTTTGTTTTTAATAAAAAAAAATCGAGTATGGGTGTGCAAAAGGAACGCACCCCTGTCCCGTGCGCATGCGCGGGGCGGGGGTAAAACATTTGCAATGACGGGATCAAACGGGGCAAGGATGGCGATGCGCGAACCACAAACACCACGGGGGCGTCCCGAGGCGTGTAAAACAAAAAACAGGCGTGTTCACGCGCGACACGAGAAACACAGTCACATAGCAAAATGGAATAAAAATTTAATAAAAGTCAAACCGCATGTTGGATCGAAAAATACGACACGGGTTTCGAGGCAAAATCAGGGTGTTCACATGGAAAAAACGCAAGAAACAAGCCGGAAAATACTTACATGCATTAATATCAGAAAATCTGCGCATCGGAACGAAGTGCGGAAAAAAGGAAAATTGTGCAAAACAATGTGTCCTACAACCCTATCATGGCAAAACACAGTTCCGATCAAGATAGGACGCGCTCACATGGGAAAAACTCCAAAAATGGGCCCGAAAATAGACTCGAAAATAGAGGACAATAAAAAGGAAAAATGTCTAGAAGAAAGGGATTCATAGGGCTATCACATCAAAACTCAGTTTGGGAAAAATTAGGAGGGGTTCACATGGGAAAAACACAAAAAACACGAAAATTTCAATAACTAAAATCTGGCAATCGGAAGAGGGGGGAGGAAAAAGGAAAAAGTGGGGGAAAGGCTAGTAGGACACGCCTGTCAAATTAAACGGAAATTCCGGTGAAAATAGGGCAGATTCACATGGAAAAATGTGAAAAATAGGCACGAAAAGGGCCCGAAAACCCGTACAAATTAATAACGGATGAGCCGTGCATCGAAATGACACGGAGTAAAAAGGCAAAATGTCAGCAAGAATGGATAGGATAGAGTTGGCACATCAAATGAGGGTTCCCAAGCAATAAAGATGCGTTCACATGGAAAATCGTCCATTTTATGGGAATTGCTTCAAAAATTAATAACTTTAGAATCGTCTGTCGGAATAGGAATTGGTAAAAAGGGAAAATGGGCAGTTCAAAGGGACAAACAGGGCTATAAGGTTGGATGTGAGTCTCAGTGAACGTAGGGTACATTTGCATAAAAGAGCGTGAAAACAAAGAATAAAGGCAAACGGTCAAGGAACAACCCCGGGGACAGAGTGAAATAGAATGGAGGAGTGGGAAAGGGACCCCATTAAGATAAAATAAAGTCACGGCATAGATACATGATCATAGTAGGGTATATGCATGGGGGTATACAGTATAGATGCTCAAGGACGCATCCCCACACTTAGAACCTTAGTAGGAAGGGTAAACAGAACAACAAGGACCTAGTACCACACATCAGACCAACTACGAATGTCCCCACACTTAAGACATGACCGTCATTGAGAAACAGAAGGTGTAGGGGTAGAAGAACTTGACACATATTATCGAGGAGAAATGTTAACTATCGAGGTTGCGTCTTGTATCGTTGTCGGCTGCAGGAGGTAACAAGGTATCATCACAGCACACGTTCTTTGGGGCAGGGACCACGCGACAGCTCCCAGGGAGATAGCTGGTTGAAGGAATCACAGAAAATTTGTCGATGATGACGAGGGATATTGCCCTCAACTCACGATCACTCAAATGGAATGAAAGAGCAATCACTTGCCCCATTACTAACATCACTTTGAGAAAATAATGATGAATCCCATAGCTCACACCCGGTTTGGGAATCAACAAGGGGATGGTGCAAAAGGAGTATGCTAGGGTGCACAATTAATGGTACATTAGTGCGTCCAACTCGTCTAGCATAGGTGCAAGGAGGAAGGCGAGGGGGCCTTGTAGTGCAATGTACAGAACAGAGTAACATGTCCTGTGCTGATAGCAGAGACCCATCCCATGGGTGCAAAGGGAAACAGAAACGTTCCTGACTCCAAGGGTCGTAACATCCCTCAATCCTCACCTCTCTATAATTGCTTGAAGAAACACCAGTCACACTCAGCCCACCCTATGTCTCACGCTCTAATAGATACAGAGGGCAACCCATTCCTGAAACCCATTGATGTAATCCTCACCGTCACTTGTGCAGAGGTTGTATGTCTTGTGTGCTTTTGATGGTGCAACTGTGCATCCCGGCCGGTGCCGGCATAGAGTGCAACAAGGAAGGCTAGGGAGCCTTATGGTGCCGTGCACAGGAACAGATCGTGCATTGTGCATTGAGAGGCCCATCGCATGTGTGCAACACTCCATTCACACATCTCACCTCTCATTTAATTTGAATGGAAAGACTGGTCACTCACCGCACCCTCTATCTCACTCTCTGATAGATACAGAGGGCAACCCATACTCACATCCCCATCCTTTTAGGATGAAAGCTTGCATCACTCAAGGGGTTGGTGATGAAGATCATGTCGACTATTGTTGTCATCAGGATCTTGAAGACGAGGCGTATCCAAGGCGGCAGCCAAAAATTCTCATACTTCAATAACTTGTAAAATGAGTTGTCTGTTAAGAAGGACAGATGGACTGATATTGCACAAAAAGTGCACCAAGGGAGGTGGCTTCAAATTACTTTGCTGGAAAGGTTCTGCTGATGAAATAGCTATCCGAAACTACGGGGTGTTACTAGCTTGTCCACAGTCAGCTTCCCGCCCAAGGGTGTTCCCACATTTTCTTGGAACAAGGCCTGTTATGACAAGGAGTTTCTTCCTTTTCTTCCATAACAGTTTTTTTTTCTTTTTTCTTTTTTTCTCTTTTTTTCCTTTTTTTCGTTTTCTCTTTTTTTTAAAAGAAAGAAAATGGTAGAAATACCATGTATCAAGACCAACCTCGCCACCATTATTGGATCAGACGAGAAGAGAATAAGGTTGGGTTGAGATGTATCTACGAGGGCCTAGCAAAACGAGACTGCCTCATGAGGAGAATCATAAGGGCTATCAGAAGCACGACGAGAAGGACAGTGCGACGCCCAAAAGGGGGAGGGTAGGTCTACTGTGATTGTCAAGATCCCCAAGGAGGGAAATACTTCTTCAGACAATAGCCATTGATTAGGAAAGGATCATCAGAGGCATCAACGGTCTGCACCTGAACAAAGCCATTAGGATTGACAGCACGTACCTTGTATGGGCCCATCCACCATTGTTGAAGCTTGCCAGGAAACTTGCCAAATCTCGAATCATAGGCCAGGATAAGATCACCTTCTTTGAACTCCTTGTGCTTGATGAAACTGTCATGATAGGCCTTGCGTCGTGCTTGAGTGGTTTCCATGCACTGTAGGGCCATCCGCCGTATCTCATCCAAGCATTCCAAGTGCAGGAGGTGGCGTTGTAGTGACTCATCATCTGCGAAGCGTTCTTTAACTCCCACTTACAAAGAGGACAATTCCAGTTCAATAGGGAAGACGAATTTTGTACCATACATTGGCTGGAAAGGGGTCTCTCCTGTAGCTACCTTATGGGAGGTTCTATACGCCCAGAGGGCCTCTATAAGTCGATCGTCCCAATCGTGACGATGTGTGGCAATTTTTCTTGTCAGAATCAAGCAAAGGATGCGATTGCTAACTTCAACTTGGCCATTGGCTTTGGGTAGTAGGGAGTGGACTTGCGATGGCAGATCTTATACAGCTCCGTCAGCTCCTCCATGATTTTGTTAAGGAAATGAGTACCTCTATCACTTACGAGCTCAAGGGGGCTACCAAAACGGGTGATAATATTTTCATACATGAACAGGTCTATGCTGTTACCATCGTCCCACTTCAGGGCTTTAGCTTCACAGCACTTTGTAACATAATCCGTACATACTAAGATATATCTGTTCTGCTTCCGTCTGGTGGGTGGATCGATTGGACCCAAAAAATCAATCCCCCACTTCTCGAACGGCTTTAGGGAAAGAATGGGTTGCGGTGGCATGGCACTTGTTTTGGTGGGTTTCCCCATTCACACTGACAAGTATCACATCTCTTGTCGTAATGCATCCTTGGGGAGGGTGGACCGTCAGTATCCTGCTAACAGAGCCTTCCTAGCTATCGCTTCTCCTGTGAAGTCTCCATCACATGGTTCATCCCCATCCCACATTTCCCTTAATATTCTTGCACTCCCTCAATTTGCTGCACTGGTCTAACAAACTCAATGCAAACTTATCCCTATGGCCAAATGGCCTCACATCCTTATAACCTTTGTGAAGCACAAGTGGACTTTTAGCATTTTTCATCCTCTTTACAAAAGATGCCTTTACTTGTTTATGTCCATACTACAAATTTTTCCCCATAAGAACCATGCTTTCACTGAAGGGAACAACATCCACCTGGAAGCATGATTCCAACACCAAAGGTCTCTCAAGAGCCTTACTAGCAATAAAATTAGAACCACACACAGAATGCTTATCAACACTCATAGGCCCATTGGTTCCATCCATGTTGCCATCACAACTACCTCTCGTGGAAGTGTTGCAAGACCTAATGGGACTTACATGGCTTGGAACTTGTTCACTGAGAGGCATGTCATTACTACTCATAGGATGGCCATTTTCTGCTTTGAGATTTTGGCCACCAAGGTTTCCCTCATAGGATGTCTTGGTATCAACAAGTGAGCTTTCTTCTTGTAGAAATGATTGGAAGCTAGGATGCACTTGTACTGAGCGGGGAAAACTCCAAAAGTTTTCCCAACATCTCTGAATATGACCCTCATAATCAATGGCATGCAGTTTTGCTTCCCTTAACAATTTAGGATTCCGCAGTTCCACTTGGATTTGCGTATTAATCTCTAAGCCATTCAGAAAGAGCTCACATAGCACATCATCTGGTAGTGCACTGGCTCTTCTTGGCCAAAGCCTAAGAGTACTATCAAAGGCTCTAGCATACTCTTTAACAGAAAGATAAGACTCCTGTCTAAACGGCATAAGCTGCCCTAAGACCTGAATCATAGGGAGCTGCTTTTCATACTCATCTAGAAATCTATCACAAGACTCCTCAAATGATCTGACCGACCCTCTTGGGAGGCTCCAGTACCATTTCCTTGCCTCTCCCTTTAGGGTACTTGGGAATACAAGCATCCGATGTATATCGTCAAACCCACTTGCAATGCAAGTTAGGTCATATTCTCTTAAATGAATCATCGGATCCTCATTTGGCAACCCATAAAACACTGGGAGATCCCTATAAAGAGGAGGACATTTAGTCCTCCCTTTTGGGATCAACACCGGGTCATTAAAATCTTCATATTCATCATGATCTAGGTCCCACCTCTTAGGATCTTTAACCTCTTCCATCCCCGCCCTTTTTGGTGTAGGGAGGTTATTACCCTCATTGATATCCCTTTCTGCCAACTCACTGAGTGGTCTAGGGAGTCCTATAAATTTCAACATGTCCTTTTGATCCCCTCTTAGAGGGTCTTCCATACCTTTTCCTTTAAAAGGAAAGTCCATAACGGGTTTATATAAGAGCTTTTGGTTCTTATCTAAAGCAGATTTATCATTACCACTTCTTAAAACTTGGGAACCATGCCTTTTAAGCAACGGTTTTCCCTTGACAACTAGGGCTTTTAACATCCTTGTGATGCCTACTATGTCGTCATGGTGGCCCATTACACAGGATGTTTCAACCACAAGCATCTTGCATCGTATATCAGCACTTTCCCATGGCATCATGGCTTTAGCATGATAACTTGTTGATGCCATAACTACCCTAGTTTCTAACATGCTTGTTTCATGCCCTCTAGGTTGATGGATGGTTAAACATGATTACTCTTGGGTAGAGACCAGACCAAGGCGAACCTTGGCCCATGCCATCGTATTAGAGGATGGGGTAAGCACTAATGGGCTACTCTTTTTATCACATAAATTATCTTCTGCAGAGGACTCATGTTCTACATAACTAACTAAGTCCATTAGTAAGTTTTGTATGGGAAAAGCCAAGTTTTTCCATCCTTGAATAAACCCCATTTTATGGATAATTTAGGGTACCTTGAAACCCTAGATTCAAAAACCACCACTTATAGACAGCTCCCGGTAGACGCACCACTGATGGGACCTGAAATGGGCCGGCACTGGCTATACCACTAGTCGGACCTCATGCTCATGACACATAAACACCCTCACGGCCTCGCGGACCAGGAGCGTCAATCTAATACTAAAGGACAAGCTGCCCTAAAGCTTAACTCATGTGTTTATAGTTTATAGTCCAACGTTCCCTTAAACTCCTCAAAGGGAGAACCCTTACACATTGGCAATGCCACGATCACACACATATGGAGGCAATCTCTTGGTAGAAACACCGCGGCCCCACTGAAGCTCTCCTACATCGCAGGGATTGGCCCTTTGATGCGCTGCTCAACATATAAAACAAACGAACACAAACTCCTCTATTTTATATTTCTCGTATTTCCAGGAGATATACCATGTGTCCTCACTTAACAGTCCCTTAGGAAACTGACCCTCTATCCTACGGCAAGGGATAACCTCACACTCTCAATCGTGGGGTCAAAGTCCTAAGAAAACAATTGCTATGCAGTCTAGGAGCTTTTCCTTTGATACCATGAACCATGCATAGTGCAAAATGTGAATGGTTTAGTGCACAAACAAAAGAAAATCAGCATTGTGTATCGTGTGAAACCAATCTTTTCATGATTTCCATACTAACGTTTATATATCGAAACGAGGAGAGACACCGAGCCTTACGCTCATGCTGCCTTTTCCTTTATTTTAAAACAACGGCCTATAGCCATGATGTAGCACATAAATCTGATTTAAGATTGTATTTTGATGCTCAAACTCCCCTCTCACCCTACCGTTTAATGTTTTGCATTCACTGATAGGTGTAAGAGTGATTTTATGTGTATTTCTTTATAGAGAAAGTGATAAACATGGACAGAAACATAGAAACGAGGGTAAACTGAGGTCAACCTCATGCTCTACCTTCATTATACATTGCACAAGCACAGATGTAATTTTTTGGAATTTTCCTTTTATCGTTTCCTAATTTTCTCCCATTTAAAACCCATTTTTCACCATTTTTTGGTATTTTTTCTCTATTTTTTTCAATAAAAAATGACTAAAATTAAAATTGATTGTGGGTTGTGGTTCAAACTCAAAAGGCATGCCCAATTTCGGCCTCCCAAGTGTCCACCTTTTCATATCTTGACCATTTTGTGGCCATTTCCCCGTCCTGGCTCCGATTCGAGTGTTGTAAATTTCTACGTGTCCAGCTTTACATCCCGCATTGACTGGTAACTCTTGACAACCCGCACGGCAGTCTGAAAAATTATCAAAAATCAACAAGTGTCACTCGGGCACCTTTTAAGAGTCGTAGTTCACTTGGTGCTTAAAATCGTCCTAGTTGGAGTCACCGCCTTCGATGTTATTTATTTTTCCCCTAAATTCCAGATTTTTTGGCAAATTTCAGGCACATCTCGGGCTCAAAACTCCACTCTCAAAAAATATTCAAAGTACATACATGAATGCCATGATTTTCACCCTTGTTTTTAGTATTAATGATTATTGTGTATTATTGAAATTCAACCCTGAAAAAAGCCCCAAAATACAGTTATATGTAGTCGAAATACCATATTTCCTAATATATTTTTCATCTTTATGTACATATCCCTTTTCAGTCATGTGAATGGCATCAATACTTGATGTCCATTCTTGAAAATGAGTATCTTGAATCATGTCAATACCATAACAAAGAATGTGAAAAAAGCAACAAAGAGAGTTTCTCATTTTCTTGGAGGCAAAAACATATTCAAAGTAGCATTGTCATACTCTCCATTTACAGAAGTGTTGTCTTAAAACCCTTGAATTTTGTAGCACTAGACAAAATGAGATAATATCTAAGAGTATCTTCATTATGGGGATGATTTATAAACATAATTAAGAGTTGAATTGCTCTTCTGCCATTTCTACTTCGCAACAAATGAGCATACAATAAAGCATCATCTAATACTTTAGTCTTCATTCTTGTTGCCATAATATAGGTCTACCCCAAGATAACATGATATCTACAAGACTCTTAAGAAAATAAGTGTTGAACATTTTTAGACATCACCAATAGTTAGTGGAACATTTGAGAATGCAGCAAAGACATTACCTAATGAGGTGTCTGTAGCCTGCATACACCACCTAGGATCCATATCCATTGGCCACCACCATTCTCATACAAATTCAATGCCATAAAATTATTTTTAGATCCATGATCCAAGACATAAATACATGATGTCTCCCACTCACCTGACTTCACAAAAATTTTACTTGTATCTCTTGCTCAATACGTGCGTGAATAATGGTTTCTAGGAATTAAAGTACCCTTCTTTCTCATCAGCCCAATCTTGCAAAATTTATTTGTGCTAGTGTTGCTCACCATGACATTTTGAGCCAAGACATCACTATTTCCATTCTTAATCACCCCATTTTTCATTTTAGTCCACTTTATGAATAATTAGTAGAAAATTCCAACCAAATCCTTGTGAATTTGTGTCTTCTTCAACCTACCATAGTGTTTGACTAGGCTCTTCCATGAACTTTTTCTTTCTCTTAATAATATCAATTATTTCATCATAGAATTTTGGAAAAATTTAGGTTCTTTTCATGGATTGAGGTTTTTATGTTATATATTAAAGGGAATTCATATCTACCATGCACCTCCGAGTTGAAATCAACTCTAGGTAGGGCTATAGATAGGATCATCCCGCTCATAAAGTAGGGTGTTGCAGAAGGAAATTTACGTCTCCAAGCTGGAGTCCCAGATGTTCCGATGCCACCTTGGTTGTGCCTTACATGTCTCTACCCTCTAGGGTACCTTCTCTACCTTGTCTTTCGAGTAGCTGGCATGTTCCTATTGCCACCTTGTGGGGTGCCTCCTTCAGTTCTCTAGCCATATCCTTTCCAAACTAGCTGAAAGCTTGATGACATATTCCACAACCCAAGAATATAGTACCTTGTCTAATAAGCAAGGGAAGGTTAAAGATAACTCAAAGGGGTTGTGGTTCTCCCATTGTTGGGGGATGGCCACTTGAGGAACTTGAAGTGCCTTGCCTTGAAATTTTATGTGGAAAGTTTCTACTTGCTCGTTGCGCTTGTGTCTTGCCTCCACCATTTCTTCGGGTGGCCCTAAATCATCCCCTTGCTCTTCTACTAGCTCTTGTGATGGCATAGGGGGGTTTCATTCCTACATTTGCTCCTCCTCTTGATGATTCACTTCGAAATGAAGTCCTTCCTCTTGGACCCCGGCTCTAATGACTCCTATTGTGGCTCCTATATTGGCTATTCTGGCTCTTCGAGTCCTAGCAAAGTGAGTTCTTGTGCAGCTAAGACAATTGAGAGTAGGTGAGAGTTGCTTCTCTAGTCCCAAACTTGTGCTAGTTTCGGGTGCCCTGTCATGTAGTCCATGTTGTAGAGCCCTCATTGCCAATTCTAACTTTCTCTTAAGGTACTCTACCATCTCTTTTCCTCTTGGTTGCATGACATTCAACACTATTTGTAAGAATACACATTGTTTCTCCAATATTCTTCTCTCAAGGGTCACGTCTTTGCCTTTTTCTAGGAGAGGCTCACTCTTGGCATGGGCCAACTTGTAGGCCATGTTTCTGATCCAATCTTTCTTCTTGATAGCCCATTCTTTTGCTCTTTCCTTCATCTACTCTAACCCTTGGTTTTGGTACTAGGCTAGAGTGCAATGAATTGCTCTTGCTCTTGCCACAATGTACTCATTTTCTCAAGATCATGGGTTTTTCTCATCATCTTATCTTTAAGTATGCCTTGCTCATGAAGAACTAATTGCAATTGGTTGTGTAGCTCAACTAGTTTCCTCTTGTTCTCCTCATCCCGTTGGTTTCGTACAGCTTGCAACTCCTTCCTAGCCTATTATTTTTGCCTCTTCAACTCCTTTATTTCTAGTTCTAGGCAATTATTTTCATGGGAGTTGAAGGTGCACATGTTTTCCAAGAGATGAGAGTTTCCCTCTCTTCCTCATATAACTCCTTGAGTCTCTTCTCTCCCTCTCTTACCTTCAGGGCCAATTTTAATGAAATCATTTCCCTTTTAATGATTGTCATCACCCTTGCTTGCTCCATCTTATAATTTGCAAATACGGCCTTTTCTTTTTCAAACTCGGCAAGGGCAGTCTTTTTATCTTCAGTTTCCTTGTGAAGTTGGCTTCAAATTCCTTCACCAATTCTTTTTTATCTTCATTCTGGCACATGGCTGAAGCTACCAAAGTGGTTGATACTTCTATGTGGGACCTTTGGCCCTTGTGGTGATTGCGCATCAACTATAGTTGGACTCTTGGCTCTTGCAAGAGGGGCTCCTTGACTGGGTGCAAGTGCAATATCTTGTACTTTGCTAACTAGTATTGCACCCAAGCCATGAGGTTGCTTTCATTGATCATTGATTGTTGATCGTCGGTGTGGCCAAGACTGGTGGGATGGGGTGTAATGGGGTTTTTCCATTGCCTTCCACCAACGGTCTTGCTCCATCTTCCTCCACTATTGCCCTTGTACTTGGCATGTCCTCCTCCATTGAGCTCATTGCATCACCAATTCCTGCAATCGAGAGGATCTAGTCTTTTTTACTTCTCTTCTGTAATATTTCTGCTCAGGAATACTATTGAACTTGACTTCCCGCACGCCGCGTAATACCTGTGCAAGGTTATCTCCCACATCGTAATTACCAGCAGCTTAATCCGTACCCCGCACGCGCAAAGATGAGGCCTCCACATTGTGAAATCGAGCCCGGGGGTTCAAGACTGCATAACCGCAGGGAAACACCCTTTTGGAAAGGGGTAAAATGGATAATGATGAAAATAAAGCAATTTTTTTTACCAATTCCCCCAGCTGATGCATGGCTGGAGGGAAGGGAATGGGAGAAGGAGATGATGTGGTGAAGTTGGTGTATGGGGGGAGAGCCATGCACCAACCACGTGGTGGTTTCCCTCTCCCCCTCCTTAAGCTATAAAACCCCCTCCTTAGCTTTGGATTGGGGGAAGAGGAGCCTCAGATGCTGCCGTGCCTCACGATTGTGAAGGGAGGAAAGAGGAGAATGCTTCCATAACTGCTGTGCTGGGAGAAAGCCACCCTGAGGTCCGCCCAGACCTGCCGCCAGCGCTACGCCATACCACCAGGCCACTATGAAGACCGCGTTGCCATGCCCAGCTCGTCGAGCCATCGCCATTCCAACATAAACCCCCTGACAACACTGATTTTTCCCCCCAATCATTTCCTTCCTCTCTTCCACATGGGTCTTGAAAGTCACAAGCCTCTTAGAAGCTTCTAAAGGATAAGGCCTTTGGGCCTTGTTCCTGCGTGCCTTCTTGGTTTTAAAACTCGGCTCGTAAAGCTCCATTCCTGCAAGCCTTCTCATAAAGCTCCATTTCGACAAGCCTTCTTGTAAAAGCCCCATTCTCACAAGCCTTCTCATAAGCTCCAATCCCACAAGCCTTCCCATAAGCCCAAATCCCAGAAGCCCCATGTTGTTAAAGATCCACAATTCGGTGAAGGAATCTCCTGCGTACGAAGGAGAAGGCAAATCTTGAGGCTGTTCGGAGAACGCATGGAAGCGAGGGTAATCCGCGGAGTTCAAGTCATCAATGATGGCTCTCAAGAAGTCGCAAGGCATGCCTGTGGGAGGTTCTTCCCCTAACATTCATGTAGACATCACCGCGGATCCAAAAACCCAGGTTCCATGAATTTCTTTTCCACATAAAGAAATGCTTTAAAGCACTTATGCATGTTTCTAATTCACCTAGCATAGGAAAAATGCATTTCTCGCTTATCATTAGTTCAACTAATAGTGATAAAAGTACATTCGATAAATCTTCTATTTGAAAGATACATAAGGATTGGCGCATATCATGAAATTGGTTTGTTTGCATTTCCAAAGTTGTCCGTTTTAGGAGATTAGCTGCATGTTGCTATTTTGGTGCATTTCCAAAGTAATGAGTCTAAACGCCTATTACTTAGGGCAAAGGAATGAAATTGTTAAGTGCATTTTTGACAGGACATGGAAGGAATAAGCGTATGTCACATTTTAGGCAACATCTTCATTGTAATGATTCATGAGGAAAAGTCGTTAACACCCGTAGGATGTTATCCGAAAAGAAATAGCAGAGCACAAAAATGATTCTATGGACTTGCATGTGGCATGTGCTTGCAAAATGGAATAAGCCAACACTAGTCCTACAATATTCACTTTGCATGAACTTCATTAATTTCATTGTAGTTAGGAAAGGGTTGCATGTTGCACAATCGTCGTGTGCAAATTTCAATTCATCGAGTGGCATTTAGAAAGGATTGCATGGCTTATCAAAGCATGAAACTCAAATGCCTAGACAAAAAGGTTGTAGGCATGATTCTTGAGATAAGTCTTAGTAGGTCCTATGAAAGTTATTCTGTAAATTATCATGCGTTTGACTTTTAGCAAGAAAAGATAAGGGTTATTGTGAATCTAGGGGTACGTAGAAGCAATGAATCGCATGTTTACATGTATTGTGACATTTTGCAACCATTTTTCTCCTTTGGATCAAGTTTATCATCTCTAGGAAAGGCTCGTCCTTGTCGCAAGACAAGTAGATCGAATTATCTAAATCACCTAACCCATAAGGGATTCGTATAGGCATGGTTCAATCGATACAATAAATACCCCAAGCGCTAACTAGAGTTTAGCACGTTAAGGATTCCGCCTAGTTTCGCACTTGTTGTCAAGTCGAAACCCTCAAACCCAAATGTCCTACCCACATTCACGGAATTTTTGGGTCAATTGGACGCCCATGCAAACAACGATCTAGGGTCTCTGCCCTAAGGATCGACCGACTTAATGTTAAAACTCGGTTTGAGTTTGAAATCCCTAGGACCGAGTCAGCCTAGTGCAATTAGGATTGGGTTGGGTAAGAAGACACGCTAAACCATGGTTCTTGTCTAAACATAATTCCTTGACCAAGAAACGCCGCTCAATGGGTGAAATGATCCCATGGAATAGATGTGACACTTGTGCAACAAGTTGCAATGTCACATGGCCTTGTGGTTTGATCACAAGAGAGTTTTGCCATTCCTTGGAATGAGGTTGGCAGGTTCCTACGCAAGTTTAACTTGCAAGAGGATGAGTAATCATCCTGTTACATCACCTTTCTTGGGGACAATTGCCAGGTTAAGGGAAGTTATGTAATTCCTTGGAAGCAAAGGATGAATCAAGTTAGAGCGACATGGTTGCCAGGATTTACTATTGATTTATGAAACCTAAGGTGTTGGTTAAGTTGGGTTAATAGGGTATAGCCCTAACCCAAGAAAAAAAAGATGAACAAACAAACCCTTGGGGATCTTGCCAAGTTGCAATTGATCCCGGATCGAACGCTGGATGCATTCGGATATAAGGATTCACTCCTTAGCAGTTGGCCAAATAAACGACCACTGGATTGATTGTGCTTGTAACTGTTTAGGAGAACTCTTTGCATTGTTTGCTCAAAGAACTAAAAGATGGAAAGTTAATTAATGCTTCAGGTTGAAGGCCTAAAGGGAGAGGCAACATTAGTTACCCCCGACTGTCTGCCTGACCTTAACCAAGGGGGTTGTTAGCCGTGGCGGGAACGTGGACCAAACCCGCTGCAAGAGGTCTCTCCGTTGGGCACTACTTGGAGCAGGAGGATGCTTGGGTGCCAGGGGGGGCTCTGACCGTAAATCCCTTGCCTTCCAGGCCTTGCACAAGAGGCCAATGCGACTTGGGATTGGATCTCGAGGACCGCATACTAGTCTACATGCAGAATCTTGGATTAGTAATCCCTGTAGATTGCTAGATAGCATCGGGTGGATTATGGATAGCCTTCAGGCAGATTATGGATTAGCCTAGGAGCTAGATTTTATTGATGTATTCCAAAGATAAGTAAGATAACCTGTTGAAAATGAACTTTTTTGGCAATGTTTTCCTATGTCAAGTGCTAAGATTATGTGAAGGAACTAGTGTCTAATTGGCTGATTAAGGAAGCTACTTGATGCATGTCCAACTAAATGTGGTAGATAATTAGACAACTAAAGCAACCCTGAGGAAAGTGCGGTGGATGTGGCCATGGGTCCGTCCTACGGATGGGTGGTCCCAGTTGACCAGGAACTTTTCTCAAGCGAAATGGACAGCAAGGAGCTCTTCTCAAAGGAAAGGAACAGCAAGGGCGCTAACCTAGAGTTTAGGTTGCTAGAATCCCAATTTATGTTGTTTTAGGGGGAACAGAATGGGACTATGCGTTATGGGCAGAGAGGTCGAGCCTTGCATCCCTCTCGTTTCCCATTCTCCTTGAACCAAGTGCAACATGAATCCGCTTCGACCCTAACATTTTCGTGTAAAGTGGTTCACTTGGGGTTCGACACTAGCTACTATTTTAGGAGTTTGATCACTAGGAAAACCCTGATTCAGGTCAGTCCTAAGTGGGAACGGTCGGAATACTTCCGCTATGTGGCAGATTTGGAAAGACCTAAATCGCAAACCCGGTAACATTCCATGGGAGTGTTGGGCGGAGCCTTCTAGACCCTATTTCTGATGAGCTACTAAGACGTGTCCTGAAAGGGAACAGGTGGACACGTTACAGTTGGTAACAGAGCAAACCAAGGAAGGATCTGTGTTTATAAGAAAACTTAATAAGAAGACGTAAATGAAATTTTACTGTTAAGAAAATTTCCTTACTTATCGATGCTCACTACAAGATATAGACCTTATACCGACGTTTAAAGCGACGAAAATACAAACAACAAAATTTTCCCCTGTCGTCGCAAAAAGCGTCGTTATTAATGATGCCATAGAAACGTTGCTATTGGCGTCACTATTAGCGTCGCTATTAGCGTTGCATTTAATAGCGACGCCAATAGCGACACAACTAGTAAGTTTGCGACAAGCATAGCGACGGCAATAGCGACGCGAGTAGTAAATTTGCGATGCTAATAGTGACGGTAACAGGGATAAAAAATTTTTTGAGAGCCATACAAAATAGTTTCTGCACTACTATATACAAAGCGCTTGCAAACAAAAAGAATGTATACTGAAATCATAAAATTGATACATGAAATAAATACATGATCGCATAAAAAGCGATTGGTACAATCATGACAGGATATCACTAATACATAGAAAATGTCTACATAGATCAGGCGACTAAAAAATAAAGGTGTGTGAGCTCCAAGGATCCAAGGGCGAGCTACAAATCCTCGTCCCCGGAAAGCTCGTCCCGCCGCAAAGGAGCATCGAACGGATTCTGCAGAAAAAGAAACAACACATCAATCCACCATACAATAACGCATTCAAATATCTCATGGTAACTACGAACAAGAAAGATGAGTGACTTACAGGGCCGCAGCGTCTATACAATCGGTCGATCAATGCATTGAGACCGTGCCTCTCTGCATATCGAGTCTCAAGGCCTTGCGGATCGCGATTTGTAATGGAGTGCTGCAAAGAAAACAAAATGCTAACTGTTAGAAACATGACTGTCAGTACAAAGAATATTTCAAAAAAACAAACAAGCAAAACAAAAGAAAAACTTACAAAGTCCTCCAAATATGTCCTGTGGCCGCCACTCCCAAGATGATGGACCACTCCGGCCTCGAGTCGTGCCCTTGCCACCTTGCGCTGCTGACTCCAACGTCCTAGAGAATCTGTAGCCTCCTCCCTTAATTGGCACCAGTAGTTTGCATCTAACCACTCGGGCTTTGCAGCCCCACTCTTGATTACCTTGCGTGTGTCGGATCGTCTAAGTGATATGTATGCACGCATGCAATCCATCATCCAGCCCATAGAGAATCTATCTACTGCGGCTGGCACCGGAAACTCCTCGTGCAAGGATGCTACTATGTAGTCCTTGCTCCCCTCCGGTATGTTCTTCCAATGATCCGCGACGTTGTGCCGAAAAACTTGTTGGCACAACTCTCTCATGCGAGCCATCACCCTCCTCCCCTCATCATAAATAATGATGGCTCCTGACCTACTATCGACCAGATATCCATAACCCTTAGGAGTCTGCCTAAGATGGGTCCTCTCCCATCTGCGTCCACGCTTCTAGGCATATCCAGGAGACCCCTCTACATCCGGTGTACCGACGGGGGTAACCTCTCTCGGAGTGGCACCCAAAGGGGTGTCACCTGCTAACGACTGCACAAAAGTCGAAGTAACTGGAGTAGACGTCCCCACAGGTGTGACAAATCCTGGAGGTGAAGTAGCTCGAGCTGAACGACGAGACGGAGACACCACATCTGTGTCTCTAGAGCAGCATCCCCCTGATCCCGATGCAGTTCCTCCCTCTGGCCCAAGTCGTGAGCGTCGAGTCGTCTACTCGAAGCCAAAGCATCCGATCGCGCTGAAGCAAATCTAGCAGAGCACCCTAACGAAGAAAGAGACAGCTCCTAGTCTACCATCTCTCTGAATCTCGTGAGCTGGTCTGGAGACATGCGTACAAAGATGTCCTGCAAGTCCTCAACGCTCATCCCTTGACTCATCCTGAAAATGTCACCTACACAGATAAAAAATGGTGTTAGAATAATCAATTTAAATTATACAAAGCGCAGTAATATAAATCATTTTTTAAAAATCCCTCTTAAAATGCATATCTTATGTACCTTTATAAGAGATGGGTCAACGAATTGAGTAAGTGGATGCTCCAAGTATGAAGTATCCTATGGTCCCATGTTAATCTCCTGACACAACTTCGCATACACTGGAAGGTCGATAGACATGTCACCACAAAAGAATGAGTCCGCCTCGTTCTCAAAAAATTCTTGGACTCCTATATTTCCATCATTGTTAGCCGTTGCTGGCTCCAAGCTTTCGACGGCCTCCACCCCTTGTAATATCGACCCCTCTATTTGCATATTATCTTCATCTATGCTCGGAACATCGCTTTGATCATATACTCTCGCATTTCGGGGAGTTGAAGGTATAACATACCACCATCGAGGTTGTCCGGGGTTTGGATAGAAGATTACCTATTCACAAATACGTACAAAGCGAGTTCAAACCATTGTGACATAAACCATGTCGTATTACAATTAGCAAGCAAATGACTCCATGCACCTGTTCACAATGGGCCGGCAACACAAAGGTGTCACGCAAATCCGTCCATTTTTTTTCGGAATCTATTTCGAGAAATATCGATGGACCTCGTCGAACCGTTGCTCTAGCTCCTCCAAGTACCACTTTGAATCACTGCACATCGAATAGTATCATGGAGAAGCTACGGTAATCCACCGTAATAATACTTTGCAAGTTCCCAAAATACTCCATCTCATCCACAACCGTGTTCAGATCCATTGCTCGTCGTTGGCTCTCTTGCTTGAACCTTTCCATGACACCACAGTCCATTGTGGAGCACATTTTGTCAATACACTCCATGCGAAAATGCCGTCTGCGCGACCACGCTGCACTATATATTTTGTACTGTACATTGAAACACTCAAATTAGATGTCGCATATAAAATTTAGATACGACAGATTCTAAACCCCTCATCACCTTTAGACTACATCCCCTTGAGAATTCCCATTCCTCCATTGAGACCTCTGTCCCTTCGCTGGATGCTGCGGTCAAGGCTCCATGCAACCATCGTGTTGACATAAACCGCGGCATCTCCTCCATGCCTTCGGGATATCGAATCGGTCGATGATGCATGCTACATCGAAATTCAGCTCGCGCTTCCTCTCAATCTTGCCTTGCAATATGGTACTTGGAGAGCCACGTCTCCATGGAGGCATGGTGCAACATACAAAAGCGATTCACCTTCTCTTCCATTGAGGCATCCATTCTTTTTTCTACCCCATTTCCAACCACCACATCTCCAGTCAGTCTATCATCGTCCTTCAACGTCCATATCATTTCATTGTTTGGTTTCACCGTTGGTAGCCATTGTGAAATATGCACTAATGCCTCTAACACCAACCAACCTTCAGCCATACTACCTTCTGGCTGAGCTCGTTGTCGCACAAAGCCTTTCAGGGTTTTCATAAAGCACTCCAGGAAGCCAACTTGCATTGAGAGCAAGGACATGGGACATGCTGATTAAGATACGCCTCGCGATCTTGAACAATAAGACCTTCTTAGTTTTCCATATTATCTACATTACAACAAACGAGGCTCAAATGGATAGCTTTATGGAGATATATGTCAAGTTGCAAGTTGACCATAAGCTCTTGCTTGAGAGGTTTTAGCCTCTGTAAGAGCTTGAAAAGCAAATTTTGTAAAACATTGAGGTTGATATTGATGCATCCATGGTGTTGAAATCTAAACTTCAAGATATAAGAAATGCTTTACTGATTGATGTAAAGAATGCATTGGATATAGTAGTTGAGAGATTTATTGATGTTATATCTCAGCCATATACCATGCTCAAGGATTTGTTTGTCTCGGTAGATAATTATTCATTATTGTAAAAAAAAAAGAAGCATTGGTTCATAAGGTTCATGAGTCAAAGACTAAATGTTTGGACTTGACTAAAAGATTGGATAATGCCTTAGATGCTAAAAGGAAAAGTGATGAATATGTTACTTCATTATTGCAACAAAAATATTGGTGACAAGGATGCTATGATTAATGAAGTTCTTCACGAGGTGAATATAGAGTTGAAGGGGATGGAACACGATTCTTCTTTGGGATTTAATGGTGATAAGTCAATTATTGAGGTGTCTTCTTGTATAACCATTATACCTTATATACCTAGCTACGCTCTCTAGGTTATGTACTTTGAGTATTTAAAGTGTCAAGCTCTGACCCACTGTGCAAATTGTAAATGTAGATGGGCGGTAGGGAGAAAGCTAAGAAGATAGGAGAACAATGGAAAAGAGGGCCTAGGCTATGGTGACCATGTAAAAAGGGGATGACTGTCCAAAGGGGATTTAGGACTTTGTATATAAAGTTTAAAAAGTGAATAAGAGCGCATTGTTTGGTGTGTGGCAACAAGAGACTCACCTTCTTCTCTTCTCTTTGCTTGCTTATGTGTGCTTGAGGGAGGGAGTATGAGAGTGTTAGGGAGTGAGTGTGTGGGGTTGAGGGATCAAGGAGGTGAAGCTCTCCACTATCTCCTCTCTTCTTCTTCTCTCCACTATCTTCTCTTGTCTTGTCTCGCGTGCGTCTATGGAGGATGGAGCTTGGTCTATGGAGGATGGAGCTTGGCCACCATCTCCTCTCTTCTTCTTCTCTCCTCTTCTCTTCTCTTCTCTTATCTTGTGTGCGTCTATGGATGATGGAGCTTGGAGGTGGAGGCTTGAGGATGCTTGAGCTTGCATCAAGAATTGTGGAGCTATCGAAGTAATTGAGAGAGGAAGCAACTCGATTGGGAATCAAGGTAAGCTCACTACACTCGTGAAGAGGATAGCGTGTCAGCTATGTGAGAGGTAGCAATTAGTGCTTGCTTGAAATTCTTGAACAATAAGCAATCCATGGGTCTTGGCGGTTGAGTTTGTGGTCATCCCTACACCTTGTATGAAGGTCTGTCATTACATATTACATGTGCCATTCATCACAAAGAATGTAGTATCTATCGGTCAAATGATAGAACAATAATTATATGTTCACATTTTTTGGAAAATATTTTAATGATAAGTATAGGGTTGATCACAAAAGAAAATATATTTGGTTATATGTTCACTTGAGATACTTGAATTCTTGCTATAAATACTAGTATGTATACGAAAGGCAAAGAAGTGGTGGTTGCAACCACTATAAGATATAGGCCTTATACCGACGTTAAAAGCGACGAAAATGTAAATAAAAAAATTTGCCCCCATTGTCGCAAAAAGCATTGTTATTGGCAATGCCATAGAACAGTCCGTATTAGCATCGTTATTGGCATCGGTATCAGCGACGCTGATACCGATGCCAATAACGACGCTGATACCGACACCAATAACGACGCTGATATCGATGGTTTGTGACAATAATAACAACGTTAATAATGACACGAGTAGTAAATTTATGAGGCTAATAGTGACGGTAACATGGAAAAAAAAAATTGTGGCAGGGCAGCACATATAGCACTGTGTGCTTTATTTGAGCCATACAAAATAGTTTCTACACTATATACAATGCTCGTGCAAACAAAAACAATGTGTATTGAAATCATAACACTGATACATGAAATAAATACATGATCACATAATGAAAGTGACTGGTACAATCATGACAAGATATCACTAATACATAGAAAATATCTACACATATTAGGTGACCAAAAAAGAAAGGTGTGTGAGCTCCAAGGATCCAAGGGCAAGCTATATATCCTCGCCATCTGAGAGCTCGTCCCACCTCAAAGAAGCATCGAACGGACTCTACAAAAAAAAACAACAACAACACATCAGTCCACCATACAATAATGTATTCTAATTAAACATGGTAACTACAAACAAGATCGAGCCAATTGGATCGCGATTTGTAATGGAGTGCTACAAAGAAAACAAAATACTAACTGGTAGAAACATGATTGTTAGTACAAAGGATATTGCAAAAAAATAAATAAGTAAAACAAAAGAAAAACTTACAAAGTCCTCCAAATATGTCATGTGTGGCTGCCATTCCCAAGACGATGGACCACTCCGGCCTTGAGTCGTGCCCTTACTACCTCGCGCTGCTGACTCCAACGTCCTGGAGAATCTGTAGCCGCCTCCCTCAGTCAGCGCCAGTCGTCCGCGTCTAACCACTCGGGCTTTGTAGCCCCACTCTTAAGTGCCTTGTGTATGTCCGATTGTCTGTGTGACATATATGCACGCATGCAATCCATCATCCAGCCTGTAGAAAATCTATCTACTGAGGCTCAAACCGGAAACTCCTCATACAAGGATGCTACTATGTAGTCCTTACTCTCCTTCAGTATGTTCTTTCAATGATCTAAGATGTTGTGCCGAAAAACTTGTTGGCATAACTCTCTCATGCGAGCCATCACCCTCCTCCCCTCATCATTCATGATGATGGCTCCTGATCTATCATCAACTAGATATGCATATCCCCCTGGGATATACCTAAGATGGGTCCTCTCCCACCTGCATCCACACTCCTGGGCATATCCAGGAGACCCCTATGCATCCAATGTACCGACCGGGGTAATATCTGTCAGATTGGCACTCATAAGGGTGCCACCTGTAGATGGCTAGAGTAACTAGAGTAGACGTCCCCACAGGTGTGAAAAATCTTGGAGGTGACGCAACTCCAGCTGAATGACGAGACGAAGAAATCGCGTTCCTGCCTCCACAGCATCCACCTGAGCCTGAGCCACACTCCCTGGAACCACCACGAGAGTGAGGAGTCACACCTGTATCCTGTGCCAACTGTGGGCTCACTGCCTCCGTATCTCTGCAGCATCCCTTTAACCCTAAAGCACTCCCTCCCTCTAGCCCAAGTCTAGAGCGTCGACCTCATCTGCTTGAAGCTAAAGCATCCGATCGCGTTGAAGTAGATCTAACAGAGCGGCCTGATGATGTCCGAGACAGCTCCTAGTCTGCCATGTCTTTGAATCTCACGATCTGGTCTAGAGACATGCGCGTGAAGATATCCTACAACTCCTCAGTGCTCATCGCTCGACTCATCCTGAAAATGTCACCTACACAGATAAAAAATGATGTTAGAATAATCAATTTGAATCATACAAAGCATGGTAATATAAATCCCAAAAAAATGATCTCACTTAAAATACATATCTTATGTACTCTTTTAAGCGATTGGTCAATGAACTGAGTAAGTGGATGCTCCAAGTATGAAGTATCCTATGGTCCCATGTCAATCTCCTAACACCTCCACATACATCGGAAGGTCGATAGACATGTCACCACAAAAGGATGAGTCCACCTCGTTCTCAAAGAATTCTTGGATTCATGTATTTCCATCATTGTTAGCCGATGTTGGCTCCAAGCTTTGGGTGGCCTCCACCCCTTGCAATATCGACCCCTCTATTTACACAATGTCTTCATCTATGCTCGAAACATCACTTTGATCATATACTCTTGCACTTTGGAGAGCTGAAGGTATAACATACCACCATCAAGATTGTCGGGGGTTTGGATAGAAGATTACCTGTTCACAAACACGTACAAGAGAACAAATAAATGAGTCCATGCACCTATTCACAATGGGCCGACAACATAAAGGTGTCGTGCAAATCCGTCCATTTTTTTCAGAATCTTTTTCGAGAAATCTAGATGGACCTCGTCGAAATGTTGCTCCAGCTCCTTCAAGTACCACTTTGAACCACTACACATCGAACAATATAATGGAGAAGCTAGGGTAATCCACCATAACAATACTTTTCAAGTTCCCAAAATATTCCATCTCATCTATATCCGTGTTTGGATCCGTTGCTCGTCGCCGGCTCTCTTGCTCGAACCTTGCCATGATACCACAGTCCATTGTGGAGTGCATTTTGTCAATACTCTCCACGTGAAAATGTCGTCCGCGTGACCACACTGCACTATATATTTTGTACTGTACATTGAAACACTCAAATTAGATGTTGCATATAAAATATAGATATGACAAATTCTAAACATCTCATCACCTTTGGACTACATCCCCTCGAGAATTTCAACTCCTCCATTGAGACCTCTGCCCCTTCGCGAGACGCTGCGGTCAAAGCTCCATCCAACCATCGCGTTGACATGAACCACGTCATCTCCTCCATGCCCTCAAGATATCGAATCGGTTGATGATGCGTACTATGTCGGAATTCAGATCGCGCTTCCTCTCAATCTTGCCTATCAATCTGGTACTTGGCGAGCCATGTCTCCATAGAGGCATGGTGCAACATACAAAAGTGATTCACTTTCTCCTCCATTGCAGCATCCATTCTTTTTTCTACCCCATTTCCAACCACCACATCTTCGGTCACTCTATCATCATCCTTCAGTGACCATAGCATACTATTGTCTAGATCCACCGTTGGTAGCCATTGTGAAATATGCACTAGCATCTCAGACACCAACCAACCTTCAGCCATGCTACCTTCTGTCCGAGCTCGTTGTCGCACAAAGCCTTTCAGGGTTTTCATGAAGCACTCCAAGAAGAACATCCATCGCGTATGGACCGGTCCAACAATCTCCACTTCATCTACAAGATGCACAAGAAGGTGGATTTGTATCATGAGCATGCTGGTAGGCAGGTATAGAGACAGACCATCTCCACTGCTCCCTGCCTTGCCGATTCAATAGAGGACTTCTTAATCTCCTTCTATGAGATCCATTGCACCAAAATCGACAACCTATAAATGGCCCCATGTATTTTTGGAGTAAGATATTCTGCGATCGCGATCGGTAGTTCAAACTGCTACAAATGAGAAAGCATTATGAATAATGGCTACACTCCAAATAGCAAAATATGCATGCCAATTACAATCCATTCGTAGTATAAACCTGACATATCCTACGCCAGTCATGGGATTTTAGCCTTGATAATTGATCATCTTTAGAAAATGCAGGCCTGAGAGAACGCATTATCGTCGGAGTGCGGATAGACTTGACTACTTGCTTCACAATGCGCTTTTCTTTAGTGGACAAAACCCAAGGAGCGTGAGGTAGCTGCATGAGACCGTCAGCACTTGACTGCGGCCAAAGCGCCTCCATCTTACCTATCTCCTTCAAATCCATTCGTGCCCCTCTAGTATCTCTCTTTCGTGTGATGTGGTCCCATAGCAAGCTGCCCACATTCTTGAAAATATGCATGGGATCCAACACAAGTGGTTGACCTGTAAGTGGGTCCAATATGGCAACTCGTAGAAAACTGAGAACCGTCGCATTCCATTTGGATGTGACTCCGCATGGACCATTTTCAGCTCGTACCAGCTTGCAGCGTTCACATGTGTTGGAGGTCATCCAAGAAAACCTTCCCTAAGTTCATGATCCTTTGTCAAGAAAGCGGTGTGTCCTTGATATACTATCTTCTTCATGGTTCGTGACCTTCGGGAGTTTAACTGTGGCCCGCACAATGGACATGCATGATAACCTAAGGTAATCAGACCTGTTCCAACACCATGACCCAGTGAGTATAAGCTTAAACGAGATAAAATATAGATATTACCAATGAGAATGGAGGCCTATTTACTTGAGCACTCTCCGAATCCCAGAAAGTCATGCATTGTCCACATGATAATGACTCGAATGTTGGGAGACTGCCGACCATCGCGCTTGCTCATATCTTGCATGGTGACCCCCTTCTCCCACAAAATCTTAAGCTCATCAACTAATGGACGAAGACACACATCCATATTTTTGACTTTGTAGCGGCCAGGGAGGAGTAAGCTAAGGATGAGACGCCCTTTCTTCGTAGAAAGCCATGGAGGGATATTGTAGTTGATAAGGACTATAGGCCACACACTGTAAGAAGTTAAGCATAGACCAAATGGGTTCATGCCATCCATTTCAAGACCGAGAAGAAGATTCCTTGGCTCTCGGGCAAAGCCAGAGAAGGTAGAGTCAATGTGGCTCCATGCGCGTGAATCCGTTGATACTTGTTGAACTCCATCCATGGACCTATTCTGTGCATGCCACGTTGTCAAGCTCACCATGCCAGACGTACGAAACATGTGGTTTATACGGGAGATAAGCAGAAAGTGTTTGAGAACTTTTTGAGGGATGGTTTGCCCTTGAAAGTCCTGTCGATACCTATGAGCACCACACTTTGGACATGTCTCCATAATCTCGTATTCTCCTCAAAACAGTATGCAATCGTTGATACATGCATGGATGTTATTGTAGTCTATGCCAAGCTTTCATAAAACATGTCGTGCATCATCACAAGACTCAGGGATGGTATTTGTAGGTGGTAATATATGATATTTCAATAATCTAAAAAAAATCATAAAACTCCTTGAAAAAGCACAATTTTTTTTAATAATAGTGCCAAAAAAAAATCAACAAAGCGTATGTACAAGGTACCTAAACAACTCGGTCACACTCACGTCGCTCCACCCGTATTTTACTTGCATACTTAAGAGTGGAAGCAGTGTCTTCAGGCGAGATACTCGGCACCCATCATATAATGGTATGGATGGTTCCTCTCTAAGCGGATCAGAAGTCACAACATCCATGGGAATCAACGCATCAATCATTGTCTCCATCTCAGACTCCAAGATTGTAGGTAGGTTTGAAAGGCTGTCTGTCTCCTCAGGCATTGATGGTCGACCATGACCACAACCGCGACCACAACCACGACCATGACCATGACAGCGACCACGACCACAACCACAACCATGACCACGATGACCACGACTACGACCACAACCATGACCACGACTATGACTACGACTACAATCACGACTACTTATATAGAGATGAAGAGAGAAACAAGAGTTGAGAGAAGAGAGAGGAGAAAGAGAGAGAGATCCGACTAGAGCATTTGACACCCATAGTCAACGCACCGTGGAAAACACAAGCACAAATTGACATTGAATTATGATAAGAAAATCCACCACAAAATAATAGTTATAATACTCGAGGTATGATTTCAAAGTCTTATGGATTTCAATCGGTCATGGATGCCATACTATGGGTAGGTTGCACTCACTAAGAATAAGATTAGCGATTCACCTCATCTTCTCTCCATCATCAATAGAATTCTCCTTTACCATTTACAACTCACCCACCTTCTCTCCACACTATTGCACACTACAATTGCTGTGAGGGCATGACATTGGGATCTCCACAGATACCAAAGCATGATCCCTAGCTTGACGTTTGCATATATACTACTATTACTCGTGGAATAAACCTTAAAATAGTTATTATGCTCAAATATATGCTAGTTAGAGCAAAAATTTGTTCCTAAGACTATTCTAAGGAAGAAATAGGATTAATGATAAAATAGTGACATTCCTTGCAAGTGATTTTATATTATATTTATTGATTAAAATTGATAGTTGCAGATGAGTTTCCTAAGAGATTTTGTGGTGATGCTGTTTTAGTTTTGCGAAGCATATGAATGATGCTGTTTTAGTTTTTTGTATTTGTCTTTTTAAGAAGAGATTGATTTTTATGGAATATCCAAAGTTATTTTTTAATTTACGTTATCAAAAATAAATATTTTTCATACTGATAGGCTGATTGCCTTCGTTGTATACTTGCATGGTGGAGGCTAGGACAAGCCCCATGTATGAGAGGTCTCTTTACAGGAAGAACATTATGCTAGGAGGCACAAATATGCTAAGGCTCTCTAGCCATATATCCCTTAGGTTTGTTGAGGATCAGCCTAACTCCAATGAGCCTAGGATGAGCTTATTGTAAGGTCCTATTTACTTTTCTCTCTTTCTCTCCCTCTCTCATTTCCTCTCCCTCCCTCACCCTCACCCTCTCTTTCTCTCTTTCCCTATTAGGTTTAGTGATTTTTCTCTCTCCTCTCCCTCTCTCATTTTTTCTCTCTCCTCTCTCTCTCTCTCTCATTTCCTTTTCTCTCTTTCTCTCCCTCTCTCATTTCCTCTCCCTCCCTCACCCTCACCCTCTCTTTCTCTCTTTTTCTATTAAGTTTAATGAATTTTTTCTCTTTTTCTCTCTCCTCTCCCTCTCTCGTTTCCTTTTCTCTCGTTCTCTCCCTCTCTCATTTCCTCTCCCTCCCTCACCTTGACCCTCTCTTTCTCTTTTTCTTTCTTAGGTCTAATGATTTTTCTCTCTCCTCTCCCTCTCTCATTTCCTTTTCTCTCTTCCTCTCCCTCTCCCTCTCTCATTTTCTCTCCCTCCCTCACCCTCACTCTCACCCTCACCCACACCCTCTCTTTCTCTCTTTTCCTATTATGTTTAACATCTTTTCTCTCTTTTTCTCTCTCCTCTCATTCTCTCATTTTTTTCTCTCTCGTCTCCCTCTCTCATTTCCTTTTGCTCTCTTCCTCTCCTTCTCTCATTTCTTCTCCCTCCCTCTCCCTCTCTCATTTCCCTATTATGTTTAATGTCTCCCTTTCCTATTATGTTTAATGTCTCCCTCCCTCTCTCTCTCCCTCTCCCTCTCTCATTTTCCTATTACATTTAATTTCTCTCTCTCCCTCCCTCTCCCTCCCCCTCTCTTTCTCTCTCCCTCCCTCTTTCTTTCCCATTTTCTCCCCCTCTCCCTCTCTCTCATTTTCCTATTATGTTTTAATGTCTCTTCCTTTCCCATTTTCTCCCCCTCTCCCTCTCTCTCATTTTCCTATTATGTTTAATGTCTCCCTCCCTCTCCCTCTCCCTCTCTTTCCCTCTCTCTCCCTCCCTCTCCCTCTCTCATTTCCTCCCCTCCCTCTCCCTCTCCCTCTCTTTCTCTCTCATTTCCTCTCCCTCTCTCAATATACACAAATTATAAAAAAATGTAAAAGAGAGAGAGAATGCACTCTTCCTCCCTCTCCTTATCTCATTTCATCCCCCTACCTCTTCCATTTCCTCCCTCTCCCTCTCCCTCTCTTTCTCTCTCTCTCTCTCTCCCTCCCTCTCCCTCTCTCATTTCCTCCCCCTTGCTCTCTCATTTCCTCCCTCTCCCTCTCCCTCTCTCTCTCCCTCTCTTTCTCTCTCATTTCCTCTCCCTCTCTCAATATACACAAATTATATAAAAAAAGTAAAAGAGAGAGCGAATGCACTTTCCCTCCCTCTCCCTCTCTCATTTCCTCCCTTCCTCTCCCTCTCTTTCACTTTCTCTCCCTCCCTCTCCCTCTCTTTCTATCTCATTTTCTCTCCCTCTCTCAATATACACAAATTAAACCCTAAACAAGTAAAAGAGAGAGAGAATGGACTCACTGTAAAGATTCAAAGAAGGGTTTGGCGGCTCCTCCTTTTCTTTCGAACGATGGCGGCAGCGGCAGTGGCGAGAAGCCTTCTTTCTCTCGTTCTCTCTCTCTAAGCAAAACGGTTGCTCTCTCTCTCTTTCTCACTCTCCCTCTCGAAAACTTTCATGAATGCGCGAAATGATATGCGCTCGGGTTTCGGCCCACGTTTTTTTCTCTGTGGAGCGTCACACGCAAATAGCGACACCACAATTTATCGTCGCTAATTGGCGTCGCTATGGCCTAATATCCTTGTAGTGAACCATTGAAATATGGAGAAAATATATTGAATATTAAAATATATAGATACTAGAATTAATTTAGTCCAAAGACTTGATTACATGGTTGCTTATTTTTAAAGTCAAAATCTCATAAAGTATATAAAGCATGACAATTTATTAAGCAAGTAAGACAACCTTTTTTGCATGATAGAGATGTGGGTAAGAATATACTTGATGTTATGCATACAGATGCTTGGGAGCTACAAAGAACATATCTCTTGGTTGTAACAAATATTTTGTCATATTTATTGATGAATTTTTAAGAAAGCTATGGGTGTATTTCATGAAGAAAAAGAATGATGTATTTGAGAACTTCAAATCTTTTAAGGCTACTGTTGAAATAGAAACATTTTTGAAACTTAAGTGCTTGAGATCTAATGTTGAGGGGGAGAATACCTCTCTAATGAGTTTAAGTACTTCTTGAGGTATCATGGGATAAAGAGACACTTACAAGTATACTCCACAACAAAATGGGTTTAGATAAAGAAAAAATAAACATATTGCAAAAGTTATATGAGTATTGATGGCTGAAAAGAACTTACCAAAATATTTATGGCTTGGAGCTATTTATTATAAATAGAACTTACATAGCTACAATGAGTGTAACGACTCTCAAAGAATGCTTTATAGGTAAGAAGTTTGATGTGTCACACTTGGAAGTGTTTGGTTGTATTTTATATGTTTCTGGTTAGATGAGTTGTGAAAGAAGCTTGATTCAAAGGCTAAAAAATTTATTTTTCTTAGATACTCTTTAGACAAGAAAGGCTATTACTATTAATCCTGTCATAGGTGAGTTTATAGTGAGGAGAAATGTTTTTTTAAATGAGATGAGTGGTTTGTATGCATTTAGTAGTGATGCATTGGATGATGATGATGCTGATCGTGATTGGTTATATGCAAAAGGAAAAGTAAGAATCACCAAGCCTTAGTGGAGTAGAAATATCATCTCATAATATAGCTACACTTAGCTCTTGGTTTGGTAGACTAAGGAGCAGCCCCATATCTTCAGGTGCATCTACCAATGTTACAGGTTTTAAAAAAAGTAAGATAAAAGCATCAAATGGCAATGATGTATTTGCTAATCATTTAGGGTTTGAAGGAGATTCTAGTGGTTCAAAGAGTTTGGATTATGAGCTTAGTATTTCTTCAATCAAGACACGAGATATATACAAAGAGCACATGGTAATGTAAAGGCTCCACTAAGTGATTTAGTGGTATGTGGTCTTGCAGGGTTATATATCTTGTTAAAAGATTTGGTTTTGAAGGTTATGCAACTCACCATTATGCTTATAAGATACATATTATTGAGTATGTTGATTCCACTTGTTTTAAGGATGTTGTTGGTCATGCTTATTGGGATATAGCAATGGATGAGGAGATAGCTACATTAGAAGCCAATAAGACTTGGAATCTAGTACCATTGCTTAAGCTAAGAACTTTATTGGCTATAATTAGATCTACAAAATTAAGTATAATGAAAATGGTTCTGTTAGAAGATAAAAGGCTAGACTCATTACAAAAGGCTATGCTAAAATATATGGCATGGATTATGAAGAAATATTCAATCTAGTTGCTAGCATAGAAACTATTATATGTATGATTGCTTTGGCAGTAGCCAAAGGTTAGAGTTTTGTAGCAAATGAATGACAAGAATTCCTTCTTGGATGGTGAATTGCAAGAAGAGGTATATATGGAGCAATCAATAGGTTATGCGAATTTAGAGCATCTCACATATGTGTGCAAGTAAAAGAAGATGCTCTATGTGCTAAGGCAAGCACCTAGAGCATGATCTGACAAGATTAGAGAGTATATTGTCAAATTGGCTTTTATATTTGTGATTGCTTATCACTCACTTTATGTGTGAAAGGAAGATGCAAGTTTGGTTATCATAGTCATCTACATGAATGATTTGATTGTTATAGGTAACAATGACATTCACATTGTTAAAGTTAAGGAACCTTTAAAGAATAAGTTTAAGATAAAGGATTTGTATGAGCTATGTTAATTTCTTATTATTGAGGTGATTAAATGTAATGATGGTATAGGGTTGTCCCAAAGGTAATATGATTTGGATATATTATCTCCAACTACGTTATGACAATATATAAGCCTCTTTTAGTGCCATTTCAATAAAATGTGAAGTTGAGTGTTGATGTTGGGGATGAGATAGAAGATTCTACTATGTTCTGGAGGATAGTAAGGAGTCTGATTTACATGTCTATCACAAGGGTTGCTATTAGCCTTGTCAATTGGTTTATATAGATGTTTAGAAAGATTCATTTGAATGCAGCTAGATGTATATTGAGTTTTACATTGTGGACTTTTTAATGAGGAAGGTAAGGATATACATGCATTTGGATATATAGATGTAGATGGGGCTAGTAGCATATTTGATAGAAGATCTACTGGTGGATTTATATTTTCCCTTCATAGTATAGTAGTTGCGTGGAGCAGCAAAAAAAAATCTACAATTGCTTTATTTAGTACAGAGATTGAGTACAAAGGTGTTGCTATGGAAGCATGTGAGGTGGTATGGTTGCAAAAGTTATTGGATGATTTGGATGTGCAAGAAGATGGCACACAAGATCACATAGCTAACATTTTATAAAATGCATTGATGCAAAGAAGCTTCAAAAGTTTTTAAGTTTTCTTGGAGTTATAGAGATACGATTGAGCTTGAGAAAGACAGCTTGCAAAATCACATCTCCCACATACCAGGCCATATCTACTTCATTTGGAATCAACAGATCACCTCGTAGATACATGCAAGACAACAACATGGTATCCGTTGTCATAGAATCTTCAAACACCATACGGACCACTTCTATCAACAACTCAGAAGACCAAGCCCCACTCCAACCATCCTCTAGAAGAGAAAGATCCATCGTTGAAAGCTTCATATAAAAGGCCAACTTCTGCAACTGATAGTGGACAAAGAAAGAATGGTCTGAAGGAACATACTCCTGGAAGTGCTCAAATGTTGACCATAACAAATCCATCCTGGACTACAATTATTTCACTTTATCTTGGAACGAAGGACACAATGTGGCATGTCTTTGGAGAACTGCCAAGTCTTGCTTAGAGATAGAAGGAATAATAGGAACATTTGGGTTTCGAGGATCAGATCGTGACTGCATCAGTTGGTCTTGCAATTGCTTGATTTGGGAAGTTTGTGATTCCACTGTGTTATGAGCAGTCTGTAAGGCTAAGATTTTTACATCTAAAAGAGTATGAAACTCTTGAGCTTATTTGGACATTCTCTCCTTCTCCTCTCAGACTTTAGTGATCTCTGACTAAGCTTCGGTTAACTGAATCTTCAAAGAAGATATCTCTTTTCTTTGGGCCTCAATCATTTGGGTGTGCTGCTCCATCTTCTTAAACAGATCTGCAAGTGTGTCTTTAACAGAGGCTAACTCTAAGGTTGCCTTATGAAACTGGTCTTTGGATTGCATTAGTTCTTCATAAAAAAAAGCATACAGCTGTTGAGCACAGGCTGTCGAACTTTAGATGTCTTTACAGAGGAATTGAATAGCATCTCTCGACACTAAAATGTTTAGTGAAGGGACTGATATGTCCAAAGAACCCTCTCTATGTGCCCTATATTAATTGTTACATGTGAGGTAAGCAGGGAGGTCACTGCCCAATGTAGCAGGAATTGTGACTGAAGGAAGATCTGAAGGAGTTCTATTTGCCACATGCTTCAAGCGCTTCCACTGAATGACCAGTGGAGGAGGGGCAATTAAGATCCTCTATATCAATAGATTCTGACTCTTTTGAAGGTGGTGGAGGAGGTACTAGATCAGATGGAGGAGATAGTAGCACATCCTTATTTAGGCCAGAGTATGTCAAGAAAGCATATAGGTATGAACAATAGGTGACATTTGTAACATTTCCTCTGGTTACTTTGACAAAATGTTGGTCAATCTCTGTAAGCAGGTAAGTACTCCAATCAATAGCCACCCCTTTTAACACCATCCTGGAAGCTGTGAAGAGCTCTTTGGACAAATAATGGGATGGTGTTTTGGCACAGGCATAAACCTGTCTTGGAGAAACTGGCAGACTAACTTCCAAAGAGGATCAATGATCATGGAAAAAGATACTCCTGAAGTGTTGTGTAACGTGTCCATTAGGATCATCCAGGACACGTCTTAGCAGTCCATCGGAAAGGATGTCTAGAAAACTCCGCCCGGCACTCCCATGGAATGTTACGGGTTTTGCAATCTAGGTCTTCCCGTGTCTGCCCCGTAGCGGAAGTATCTTGGCCGTTCCCACTTAGGATCGACCTGAATTTGGGTTTTCTTGTTCGGTCATTAGCTAGCAGCAACTAGCGTCAGACCCGAGCGAACTACTTTACGCAGAAACGACAGGTCTGAAGCGGATTCACGCTGCACTTGGTTCAAGGAGAATGGGAAACGAGAGGGAGGCAAGGCTCAACCTCTCTGCCATAAGGCATAGTCCCATTCCGTTCCCCTAAAACAGCGTAAATCGGGTAAGATGTACTTCCAGGTCATCGTTCCCGTTATTTGTTTTGATGATGATGATCATCCTGTTGTTTTTCAAGACTTTTGAGAAAAGTTCCCGGCTAACCGGGACCACCCATCCATAGGACGGACCCATGGTCCATCCTCCGCACTTTCCTCGGTTTGATTTAGTTATGTAATTACCTAACACATTAGTTTGACATATAACAAACAGCTCCCTTGATTAATCCCGTTAAGCACTGGTTCCTTCACGTAATCTTATCACGTGACATAGAAAAACAGTATCAAAAAACTTCTTTATTATCATATCATCATTTATCTTTGAAATACAAGGAGTTCCGCCCGTAGGCTTGTTCATAATCCGCCCGAAGGCTATCCAGTAATCCACCAGGGATCACTATTCCAAGCTTCTGCCCGTAGACTAGTATGCGGGCCTCGAGATCCAATCCCGAGTCACGTTAGCCTCTTGTGCAGGACCCGGAAGGCAAGGGATTTATAGCCAGAGCCCCCCCTGGCACCCAAGCCTCCTCCTGCTCCAAGTAGAGCTCAACGGAAAGACCTCTCGCGGCGGGTTCGGTCCACGTTCCCGGCGCGGTCAACAACCCCCTTGGTTAGGGTCAGGCAGGCAGTCGGGGGTAACTGAAGCTGCCTCTCCCTTCAGGCCTTCAACCTGAAGCATTTATATATCTTTTCATCCTTTAGTTCCTTGAGCAAACAATGAAAACAGTGCTTTCTAAACTGTTACAAGCACAATCAAGTCCAGTGGTCGTTTATTTGGCAAACTGTTAAGGAGTGAATCCTTCTCTCCGAATGCATCCAGCATTCGTTCCGGAATCAATTGCAACTTGGCAAGATTCCTATCGTCCTTGGGTTAGGGTCATACCCAACTTAACCAATACCTTAGGTTTTATTAATAGTAGATCCTGGCGACATGACGCTTTAATTTATTGATTAATCATTTGAGTCCAAGCAAATATCTAACTTCCCTTAACTTGGCAAATTTTCCCTAATGAGGGCGAAGTAACAGGATGACTAACCATCCCTTTTGCAAGTTAAACTTGCGCAAGAACCTGCCAACCTCATTCCAAGGAATGGCAAAACTTCCTCGCGATCAAACCACAAGGCTATGCGACGTTGCAACTTGTTGCACAAATGTCGCCTCCATTCCAAGAGATCATTTCACCTATTGAATGGCGTTTTCTGGTCACGGAATTATCTTCAGACGAGAAGCAGGGTATAGGGTGTCTTCTTACCCAACCCATCCCTAATTTCACTAGATCGACAACGTTTGGTCCTAGGGGTTCCAACTCAATTCGAGTTTCATCATTTTGAACAATTGGTCCTTAGGGTAGGAACCCTAGATTATTGTTTGCATGAGCACCCAATTGACTCAACATTTCGGAAATGTGGTTAGGGCCATTGGGCATGAAGGTTTTGACTTAGCGACAATTGGAAAACTTGGCCGAATCCTTAACGTACTAATACCTAGTTAGTGTTTGGGTATCTATCGTATTGACTGAACCATGCCATACGAATCCCTTGCGGCTAGGTGATTTGGGTAATTCCCTATGCTTGTCTCGCGACAAGGATGAATCCTTCCCTAGAGATAATAAACTAGATCTAAAGAAGGAAAAAAAATAGTTTCGACTACTACAATACATGTAAACATGCGACTCACTCTATCTTTCATTGGTAAAGTAAAAATACATGATAAGCTGGATACCAACTTTCTTAGGACCTACTAGGACTTACTTCAAATAATCATGTCTACTACCCTTTGTTTAATGCAACTGAATTTTAGGCTTTAATATGATATGCAACCTTTTCTAGATACAACTTCGATGAATGAAATTCATGCATGACGAATATAATAAGGCTAATGTTGACTTAATCCATTCTACAAGCATCTTCGCATGCAACATGCAAGTCCATGGTTTCATTTTCATGCCTTGCAGTTCTTTGGACAATATCTACGGATGTTAACGACTTTCTCATGCGAATCACAACAAGAAAGTTATTGCCTAAATGCAATATACGCTTGTTCTTTCCGCGGCCAATCAAAGATGCATTTAAAAAAATTCATCTTTTAACCCTAAGCAATATGCACTTAGGAATTTCAACTTGGAAATGCAAGCAACCCTACTTGCATGGCATGCACTAACCCTTGTAAATCGTTCAAGGAGATAATTTTCCAAATGTATTTTAGCTAGACTATGTGAAATCGAAACATGCGTAAATGCATTCTTCCCATGAAATTTAACGTGCCTAATGCATCGCTTAAATGTGGAATCATCCTTTTAAGAACCTGGGCTTGAGGGGTCGTAGGGATGTCCATGTGTATGCTTGGGGAAGAAACTTCCGCGCTTGCGCCTTGCATCTTTTGTTTTGGAGCCATTGTTGATGTTGTGGAATTTGGACTCCGCGGTTTGTCCTTACCTTTATGTGATCTCTGAACTCCTTCCAAGCTTGGAAAGACAACCTTAAAATCTATCTAGTTCTCCCTTGCGCAGGAATGCCCCTTTACAGGGTGTGGGTTTTAAGAACCCGGGGGAAAAATCGTGTGCACAAGGCTCATGGGAGCCTTATCCTTAGAAGCTTCTAAGGAAGATTCCAAGAAGCTTTTGCTTCTGGACAGAACGACGTGGAGGGGGGAGTAATGATGAAAGGAGAGGAATTGATGATGATGGCGGTGGGATGGGCGGCGGCAACAGGCGGCAGCCTGGCGGTCCTCATAGCGGCGATGAAGGTGGCCTGCGTGGCGTTATAAGGCGGCAGCAGCGGCTGCAGCATGGCCTTCTTTTTCCCCCCCCCCCCTCCTCCTCACCCCTTAGAGGGGGTATTTATAGGGAGGGGGGTAAGGTCTCCCTCCCCCCACGTGGTGCCTGCATGGCTCCTCTTCCTCCACCTCTCCTATTTCCCCTATTTCAGTCCATCCCCCTTCCCTCACGCTTGGCTGGGGGAAGTAATAAAAAAATTTGCAATTACCTTATCCTCTTGACCTCTTCCCAAGAGGCTGTTTACCTATGGCTATGCGGGTTATTTAACCCTCAGTCCCGTTTTGCCAGTTGAGAGGTCATGATTCTTCGGTCCCGATTTACTAATGCGGAGTACTCCTTTTCTCGCGTACGATCATAAATCAGCTACCGGAAATGGAGATAACCTTTTCACAAATTTACGATGTGCGGGAGGTTGGTCTAGTAATATTTCAAACGGAAATATTACATTCTCTCCCCCTTGGAGGAATCGAGATGTCCTCATCTTGAGATGAACTGGGGATATTTATGGTTGAGAGTGCTTATCATCCATCCAAGTGGTATCCTCATCGGGATAATCTTTCCACTGGACGAGGCATTCTTTCAAGGTTCTAGATCTTAGTCGTTTTTCCCCTAGCATCTAAGATCCCGTCAGGCCGTAGCTCAAGGACTCCTTGACTAAATATTACAATTTGTTGGTCATCAAGTGCATGGTTAGGATTAGGTACATACTTCTTCAATAGGTTGATATGGAATATATTATGAACCTTTAGGTTTTCAAGGAGTTGCAATCTATCAGCAATAGGTTCTAGGCACTTAAGGATCTTGTATGGTCAAGAATACGTTGGACTTAGCTTCTTGCAGTCTCCCTAGAGATAGAGAACTCCTTTTTGGGCATACACGAATGAAGACCATGTCTCCTTCTCCGAAGATCCTCTCTTGGCGTTTCAAATCCGCATATGCCTTTTTGTCTGCTTGTATGTCTTGTCTTATTGACCTTATTTGGTCATCCATGTCTTCCAACATTTGTCTTGAAGCCTCAACTCTTAGGGTTGGATCAGAAAAGTTTAGGGGACTTCGACAATCATGACCATACAATGACTGGAAGGGGGTCATTTGGATGCTCTGCTGGTAAGAAGCATTGTAGGCAAATTCTACTAACGGCAAGTACTGAATCCACCTCTTCGGCTCTCGACAGCAGTAAGCCCTAAGCATATCCTCAATGATTTGATTTACTCGCTCTGTTTGTCCATCCGTTTGGGGATGGTAGGCAGTGCTAAAACAGAGTTGAGTTCCAATAGCTTCAAAGATAGCTCTCCAGAAGTGTGAAGTGAAGAGAGAATCTCGATCGCTAATGATCCTTCTAGGTAACCCATGTAGCTTGAATATCTCCTTGATAAACACTCTTGCAATGTCGGAGGCTTTATAGTTTGTCTTAACTCGAATCAAGTGTGCAACCTTAGTAAGCATGTCAACTACAACCATAATGGAGTTGTATCCTCCTTGGACTTGGGGTAAGCCCACCACAAAATCCATACTAATGAATTCCCATTTCATTTGGGGAATGTCAAGTGGTTGCAATTTTCCTGGCATCATGACATGTTCAGCCTTGATACGTTGGCAAGACAAACATTCAGTTACATATTTGAGAACGTCACCTTTGAGCCTCTCCCAATGGTAGCTCTTCCTAACTGCATTAAGAGTTTTTGCATAGCCACGATGTCCTGCGAAAGGGGAATCATGAGCTTCCCATAATATCTTCTGCTTAAGTGACTGGCTTGTTGGTATACATAGCCTTGTTCTGTAATAGACAAGTCCATTATCAATGGAAAATTCCCGATACTTAGCTTGTGACTTCATATTCTGCTCCTTGGTAGATATTTCTTTTATCATGGTTTGGTAGGCCAAATCATGGCATGCTTCCTCTCTAGCTAGTTCGAGTATAGGGTTGCTTGGCATAGATACCTTTGTAGCCAGAGATCTGGCCGTTGATGGATTCTGCAAGATTAGGGAATTTAGGAATGCCTTGCGACTGAGTGCATCGGCAACTACATTCTCTTTCCCTGGTCGATACTTGATTTCAAAATCATATTCCTCCAATACTTCAATCCATCCACGTTGCCTCATGTTGAGCTCGTTCTGGGTAAAAATCCATTTGAGACTCTTATGATCGGTTACTAGAGTAAATTTGTTACCCAACAGGTAGTGTCCCCAAAGCTTTAGAGCATGGATGACAGCTAATAATTCCAGATCATGCGTGGCATAATTCTTTTCATGACTCTTCAATTTCCTTGAAGAATATGCTACTGGATGACCTCCTGCATAAGTACACACCCCAAGGCAAGAATGCTGGCATCAGTTACTACCTCGAACTCCTTATTGAGGTCAGGAAGTTTTAGAATAGGTGCTGATACCAAACATTGCTTCAATTGGTCGAAGCTATTTTGTTCGGGACTTGACCATGTAATAGAAGTCTGCTTCTTTAATAAGTCGGTAAGAGGTGCTGCAATCAAAGCATAGTTTTTGATAAAAACCCTATACCATCCTGTCAAGCCAAGAAAACTACGTATTTCTTTGACGGATACTGGTATTGGCCATTCAAGCACATCACTGACTTTGGCTGGGTCTACTGATATTCCTTCTAATGATACTATGAATCCTAGATAACCAATCTGACGTTTGAGGAATGCACATTTCGTCATCTTAGCATACAGCTTGTGCGATCTCCTTGTCTCAAGGAAAATCCGAAGTTGGGGTTCATGATCTCCTTCCTGTTTGGAATAGACTAGAGTATCATCAAAGAAGACGAGCACAAAGTTTATCAAGATATGGTCTAAAGATATCCTTCATTAACCTATTGAATGTGATAGGAACATTCGTAAGCCCTAATGACATAACTAGAACTCAAAGTGTCCATATCTAGTGTTGAAGGTCATCTTTGGGATATCTTCTTCCTTGATTCTTATCTGATAGTAACCAGACCTAAGATAATCTTGGAGAAGATCTTGGCACCCTGAAGACTATCAAGAAGCTCATCTATTCTAGGAATAGGATACTTGTTCTTGACTGTTGATTGATTCATCCCACGGTAATCAATACATAGTCAAAGTGTCCCATCTTTCTTTTTCTGGAATAGTACTGGAGCTTCCCAAGGTGAACTGCTAGGCCGGATGTAACCCTGATCTAACAGTTGCTTGAGTTGTTCCTTCAACTCAATTGCTTCCGATATAGACATTCTATAGGGTCTCTTCGCAATTGGCGCAGCTCCTATTACTGGCTTGATCTCATGATCTACTTCTCTTTGAAGCGGGAGTTCTGTTAACTCTTCAGAAACTACGTCCACGTATTCATTCAGCCAAGTGACCAATTCACTTTACTTCTTTATCAATATTCACAGTCAAGACAATCGGAAAAAAGAAAGTTTTATTCCATTCATATCAGCATAGCCCTTTCGAGGTACAATTATTTCTTGCGGCGATGGAATAAGTTGATACATTAATTCGAAGAGAATAAGATATTATTGCCTTCAGCTACAGGAACTGAGTAGTAGTACGGATTGGGGTCATCGATTTTCAGGAATCGATAGTTCATTGGAAGATTAGGGTATCTTTTCCTTTGATATCCATTCTTCTCATGACGTCCCAAAACCTTGATTCGGTCGGCAGGGATTCTTTGAATCACTTCTCCGTACACATACTTATTCTGGTTAACCCTTCGACCTCCAACCTGTAGGGTCGCGTTTGCATGAGCCTCAACAAAGATGAACAGCTTTACGATCTTCAAATCCTCCATCCACTTGATTCTCTTCAAGCTAATTTGAAGGTACGTAGGTTGATAGGCAGTTATGTAATAGATCCCTGTAACACCCATCCATCTCCATTCCACGTACACAGGCGGTGGATTGTAAATGCGGTCTAGGATGTTCATCATCTCAACCCTTTGTCGATAATCCGTGGAATGCATCGCGGTCATAAACATGACTCGGAACACTAAGAACTTGTTCCATGCTTCATAATTCTGCAAGACAGCATTGAAAGTAAGGAAATGTTTGGGACAGTAGCATTTGCTTTACTTCGTAAAATTTTCCAAAAACAAATCCTTTGTTGGTTTGCTCTGATACCAACTGTAACGTGTCCATTAGGATCATCCAGGACACGTCTTAGCACTCCATCGGAAAGGATGTCTAGAAAACTCCGCCCGGCACTCCCATGGAATGTTACGGGTTTTGCAATCTAGGTCTTCCCGTGTCTGCCCCGTAGCGGAAGTATCCTGGCCGTTCCCACTTAGGATCGACCTGAATTTGGGTTTTCTTGTTCGGTCATTAGCTAGCAGCAACTAGCGTCAGACCCGAGCGAACTACTTTACGCAGAAACGCCAGGTCTGAAGCGGATTCACGCTGCACTTGGTTCAAGGAGAATGGGAAACGAGAGGGAGGCAAGGCTCAACCTCTCTGCCATAAGGCATAGTCCCATTCCGTTCCCCTAAAACAACGTAAATCGGGTAAGATGTACTTCCAGGTCATCGTTCCCGTTATTTGTTTTGATGATGATGATCATCCTGTTGTTTTTCAAGACTTTTGAGAAAAGTTCCCGGCTAACCGGGACCACCCATCCATAGGACGGACCCATGGTCCATCCTCCGCACTTTCCTCGGTTTGATTTAGTTATGTAATTACCTAACACATTAGTTTGACATATAACAAACAGCTCCCTTGATTAATCCCGTTAAGCACTGGTTCCTTCACGTAATCTTATCACGTGACATAGAAAAACAGTATCAAACAACTTCTTTATTATCATATCATCATTTATCTTTGAAATACAAGGAGTTCCGCCCGTAGGCTTGTTCATAATCCGCCCGAAGGCTATCCAGTAATCCACCAGGGATCACTATTCCAAGCTTCTTCCCGTAGACTAGTATGCGGGCCTCGAGATCCAATCCCGAGTCAGGTTAGCCTCTTGTGCAGGACCCGGAAGGCGAGGGATTTACAGCCAGAGCCCCCCTTGGCACCCAAGCGTCCTCCTGCTCCAAGTAGAGCTCAACGGAAAGACCTCTCGCGGCGGGTTCGGTCCACGTTCCCGGCGCGGTCAACAACCCCCTTGGTTAGGGTCAGGCAGGCAGTCGGGGGTAACTGAAGCTGCCTCTCCCTTCAGGCCTTCAACCTGAAGCATTTATATATCTTTTCATCCTTTAGTTCCTTGAGCAAACAATGAAAACAGTGCTTTCTAAACTGTTACAAGCACAATCAAGTCCAGTGGTCGTTTATTTGGCAAACTGTTAAGGAGTGAATCCTTCTCTCCGAATGCATCCAGCATTCGTTCCGGAATCAATTGCAACTTGGCAAGATTCCTATCGTCCTTGGGTTAGGGTCATACCCAACTTAACCAATACCTTAGGTTTTATTAATAGTAGATCCTGGCGACATGACGCTTTAATTTATTGATTAATCATTTGAGTCCAAGCAAATATCTAACTTCCCTTAACTTGGCAAATTTTCCCTAATGAGGGCGAAGTAACAGGATGACTAACCATCCCTTTTGCAAGTTAAACTTGCGCAAGAACCTGCCAACCTCATTCCAAGGAATGGCAAAACTTCCTTGCGATCAAACCACAAGGCTATGCGACGTTGCAACTTGTTGCACAAATGTCGCCTCCATTCCAAGAGATCATTTCACCTATTGAATGGCGTTTTCTGGTCACGGAATTATCTTCAGACGAGAAGCAGGGTATAGGGTGTCTTCTTACCCAACCCATCCCTAATTTCACTAGATCGACAACGTTTGGTCCTAGGGGTTCCAACTCAATTCGAGTTTCATCATTTTGAACAATTGGTCCTTAGGGTAGGAACCCTAGATTATTGTTTGCATGAGCACCCAATTGACTCAACATTTCGGAAATGTGGTTAGGGCCATTGGGCATGAAGGTTTTGACTTAGCGACAATTGGAAAACTTGGCCGAATCCTTAACGTACTAATACCTAGTTAGTGTTTGGGTATCTATCGTATTGACTGAACCATGCCATACGAATCCCTTGCGGCTAGGTGATTTGGGTAATTCCCTATGCTTGTCTCGCGACAAGGATGAATCCTTCCCTAGAGATAATAAACTAGATCTAAAGAAGGAAAAAAAATAGTTTCGACTACTACAATACATGTAAACATGCGACTCACTCTATCTTTCATTGGTAAAGTAAAAATACATGATAAGCTGGATACCAACTTTCTTAGGACCTACTAGGACTTACTTCAAATAATCATGTCTACTACCCTTTGTTTAATGCAACTGAATTTTAGGCTTTAATATGATATGCAACCTTTTCTAGATACAACTTCGATGAATGAAATTCATGCATGACGAATATAATAAGGCTAATGTTGACTTAATCCATTCTACAAGCATCTTCGCATGCAACATGCAAGTCCATGGTTTCATTTTCATGCCTTGCAGTTCTTTGGACAATATCTACGGATGTTAACGACTTTCTCATGCGAATCACAACAAGAAAGTTATTGCCTAAATGCAATATACGCTTGTTCTTTCCGCGGCCAATCAAAGATGCATTTAAAAAAATTCATCTTTTAACCCTAAGCAATATGCACTTAGGAATTTCAACTTGGAAATGCAAGCAACCCTACTTGCATGGCATGCACTAACCCTTGTAAATCGTTCAAGGAGATAATTTTCCAAATGTATTTTAGCTAGACTATGTGAAATCGAAACATGCGTAAATGCATTCTTCCCATGAAATTTAACGTGCCTAATGCATTGCTTAAATGTGGAATCATCCTTTTAAGAACCTGGGCTTGATGGCTCGTAGGAATGTCCATGTGTATGCTTGGGGAAGAAACTTCCGCGCTTGCGCCTTGCATCTTTTGTTTTGGAGCCATTGTTGATGTTGTGGAATTTGGACTCCGCGGTTTGTCCTTACCTTTATGTGATCTCTGAACTCCTTCCAAGCTTGGAAAGACAACCTTAAAATCTATCTAGTTCTCCCTTGCGCAGGAATGCCCCTTTACAGGGTGTGGGTTTTAAGAACCCGGGGGAAAAATCGTGTGCACAAGGCTCATGGGAGCCTTATCCTTAGAAGCTTCTAAGGAAGATTCCAAGAAGCTTCTACTTCTGGACAGAACGATGTGGAGGGGGGATTAATGATGGAAGGAGAGGAATTGATGATGATGGCGGTGGGATGGGTGGCGGCAACAGGCGGCAGCCTGGCGGTCCTCATAGTGGCGACGAAGGTGGCCTGCGTGGCGTTATAAGGCGGCAGCAGCGGCTGCAGCATGGCCTTCTTTTTTCCCCCCCCCCTCCTCCTCACCCCTTAGAGGGGGTATTTATAGGGAGGGGGGTAAGGTCTCTCTCCCCCCACGTGGTGCCTGCATGGCTCCTCTTCCTCCACCTCTCCTATTTCCCCTATTTCAGTCCATCCCCCTTCCCTCACGCTTGGCTGGGGGAAGTAATAAAAAAATTTGCAATTACCTTATCCTCTTGACCTCTTCCCAAGAGGCTGTTTACCTATGGCTATGCGGGTTATTTAACCCTCGGTCCCGTTTTGCCAGTTGAGAGGTCATGATTCTTCGGTCCCGATTTACCAATGTGGAGTACTCCTTTTCTCGCGTACGATCATAAATCAGCTACCGGAAATGGAGATAACCTTTTCACAAATTTACGATGTGCGGGAGGTTGGTCTAGTAATATTTCAAACGGAAATATTACATTCTCTCCCCCTTGGAGGAATCGAGATGTCCTCATCTCGAGATGAACTGGGGATATTTATGGTTGAGAGTGCTTATCATCCACCCAAGTGGTATCCTCCTCGGGATAATCTTTCCACTGGACGAGGCATTCTTTCAAGGTTCTAGATCTTAGTCGTTTTTCCCCTAGCATCTAAGATCCCGTCAGGCCGTAGCTCAAGGACTCCTTGACTAAATATTACAATTTGTTGGTCATCAAGTGCATGGTTAGGATTAGGTACATACTTCTTCAATAGGTTGATATGGAATATATTATGAACCTTTAGGTTTTCAAGGAGTTGCAATCTATCAGCAATAGGTCCTAGGCACTTAAGGATCTTGTATGGTCAAGAATACGTTGGACTTAGCTTCTTGCAGTCTCCCTAGAGATAGAGAACTCCTTTTTGGGCGTACACGAATGAAGACCATGTCTCCTTCTCCGAAGATCCTCTCTTGGCGTTTCAAATCCGCATATGCCTTTTTGTCTGCTTGTATGTCTTGTCTTATTGACCTTATTTGGTCATCCATGTCTTCCAACATTTGTCTTGAAGCCTCAACTCTTAGGGTTGGATCAGAAAAGTTTAGGGGACTTCGACAATCATGACCATACAATGACTGGAAAGGGGTCATTTGGATGCTCTGCTGGTAAGAAGCATTGTAGGAAAATTCTACTAACGGCAAGTACTGAATCCACCTCTTCGGCTCTCGACAGCAGTAAGCCCTAAGCATATCCTCAATGATTTGATTTACTCGCTCTGTTTGTCCATCCGTTTGGGGATGGTAGGCAGTGCTAAAACAGAGTTGAGTTCCAATAGCTTCAAAGATAGCTCTCCAGAAGTGTGAAGTGAAGAGAGAATCTCGATCGCTAATGATCCTTCTAGGTAACCCATGTAGCTTGAATATCTCCTTGATAAACACTCTTGCAATGTCGGAGGCTTTATAGTTTGTCTTAACTGGAACCAGGTGTGCAACCTTAGTAAGCATGTCAACTACAACCATAATGGAGTTGTATCCTCCTTGGACTTGGGGTAAGCCCACCACAAAATCCATACTAATGAATTCCCATTTCATTTGGGGAATGTCAAGTGGTTGCAATTTTCCTGGCATCATGACATGTTCAGCCTTGATACGTTGGCAAGACAAACATTCAGTTACATATTTGAGAACGTCACCTTTGAGCCTCTCCCAATGGTAGCTCTTCCTAACTGCATTAAGAGTTTTTGCATAGCCATGATGTCCTGCGAAAGGGGAATCATGAGCTTCCCATAATATCTTCTGCTTAAGTGACTGGCTTGTTGGTATACATAGCCTTGTTCTGTAATAGACAAGTCCATTATCAATGGAAAATTCCCGATACTTAGCTTGTGACTTCATATTCTGCTCCTTGGTAGATATTTCTTTTATCATGGTTTGGTAGGCCAAATCATGGCATGCTTCCTCTCTAGCTAGTTCGAGTATAGGGTTGCTTGGCATAGATACCTTTGTAGCCAGAGATCTGGCCGTTGATGGATTCTGCAAGATTAGGGAATTTAGGAATGCCTTGCGACTGAGTGCATCGGCAACTACATTCTCTTTCCCTGGTCGATACTTGATTTCAAAATCATATTCCTCCAATACTTCAATCCATCGACGTTGCCTCATGTTGAGCTCGTTCTGGGTAAAAATCCATTTGAGACTCTTATGATCGGTTACTAGAGTAAATTTGTTACCCAACAGGTAGTGTCCCCAAAGCTTTAGAGCATGGATGACAGCTAATAATTCCAGATCATGCGTGGCATAATTCTTTTCATGACTCTTCAATTTCCTTGAAGAATATGCTACTGGATGACCTTCCTGCATAAGTACACACCCCAAGGCAAGAATGCTGGCATCAGTTACTACCTCGAACTCCTTATTGAGGTCAGGAAGTTTTAGAATAGGTGCTGATACCAAACATTGCTTCAATTGGTCGAAGCTATTTTGTTCGGGACTTGACCATGTAATAGAAGTCTGCTTCTTTAATAAGTCGGTAAGAGGTGCTGCAATCAAAGCATAGTTTTTGATAAAAACCCTATACCATCCTGTCAAGCCAAGAAAACTACGTATTTCTTTGACGGATACTGGTATTGGCCATTCAAGCACATCACTGACTTTGGCTGGGTCTACTGATATTCCTTCTGATGATACTATGAATCCTAGATAACCAATCTGACGTTTGAGGAATGCACATTTCGTCATCTTAGCATACAGCTTGTGCGATCTCCTTGTCTCAAGGAAAATCCGAAGTTGGGGTTCATGATCTCCTTCCTGTTTGGAATAGACTAGAGTATCATCAAAGAAGACGAGCACAAAGTTTATCAAGATATGGTCTAAAGATATCCTTCATTAACCTATTGAATGTGACAGGAACATTCGTAAGCCCTAATGACATAACTAGAACTCAAAGTGTCCATATCTAGTGTTGAAGGTCATCTTTGGGATATCTTCTTCCTTGATTCTTATCTGATAGTAACCAGACCTAAGATAATCTTGGAGAAGATCTTGGCACCCTGAAGACTATCAAGAAGCTCATCTATTCTACGAATAGGATACTTGTTCTTGACTGTTGATTGATTCATCCCACGATAATCAATACATAGTCAAAGTGTCCCATCTTTCTTTTTCTGGAATAGTACTGGAGCTTCCCAAGGTGAACTGCTAGGCCGGATGTAACCCTGATCTAACAGTTGCTTGAGTTGTTCCTTCAACTCAATTGCTTCCGATATAGACATTCTATAGGGTCTCTTCGCAATTGGCGCAGCTCCTATTACTGGCTTGATCTCATGATCTACTTCTCTTTGAAGCGGGAGTTCTGTTAACTCTTCAGAAACTACGTCCACGTATTCATTCAGCCAAGTGACCAATTCACTTTACTTCTTTATCAATATTCATAGTCAAGACAATCGGAAAAAAGAAAGTTTTATTCCATTCATATCAGCATAGCCCTTTCGAGGTACAATTATTTCTTGCGGCGATGGAATAAGTTGATACATTAATTCGAAGAGAATAAGATATTATTGCCTTCAGCTACAGGAACTGAGTAGTAGTACGGATTGGGGTCATCGATTTTCAGGAATCGATAGTTCATTGGAAGATTAGGGTATCTTTTCCTTTGATATCCATTCTTCTCATGACGTCCCAAAACCTTGATTCGGTCGGCAGGGATTCTTTGAATCACTTCTCCGTACACATACTTATTCTGGTTAACCCTTCGACCTCCAACCTGTAGGGTCGCGTTTGCGTGAGCCTCAACAAAGATGAACAGCTTTACGATCTTCAAATCCTCCATCCACTTGATTCTCTTCAAGCTAATTTGAAGGTACGCAGGTTGATAGGCAGTTATGTAATAGATCCCTGTAACACCCATCCATCTCCATTCCACGTACACAGGCGGTGGATTGTAAATGCGGTCTAGGATGTTCATCATCTCAACCCTTTGTCGATAATCCGTGGAATGCATCGCGGTCATAAACATGACTCGGAACACTAAGAACTTGTTCCATGCTTCATAATTCTGCAAGACAGCATTGAAAGTAAGGAAATGTTTGGGACAGTAGCATTTGCTTTACTTCGTAAAATTTTCCAAAAACAAATCCTTTGTTGGTTTGCTCTGATACCAACTGTAACGTGTCCATTAGGATCATCCAGGACACGTCTTAGCACTCCATCGGAAAGGATGTCTAGAAAACTCCGCCCGGCACTCCCATGGAATGTTACGGGTTTTGCAATCTAGGTCTTCCCGTGTCTGCCCCGTAGCGGAAGTATCCTGGCCGTTCCCACTTAGGATCGACCTGAATTTGGGTTTTCTTGTTCGGTCATTAGCTAGCAGCAACTAGCGTCAGACCCGAGCGAACTACTTTACGCAGAAACGCCAGGTCTGAAGCGGATTCACGCTGCACTTGGTTCAAGGAGAATGGGAAACGAGAGGGAGGCAAGGCTCAACCTCTCTGCCATAAGGCATAGTCCCATTCCGTTCCCCTAAAACAGCGTAAATCGGGTAAGATGTACTTCCAGGTCATCGTTCCCATTATTTGTTTTGATGATGATGATCATCCTGTTGTTTTTCAAGACTTTTGAGAAAAGTTCCCGACTAACCGGGACCACCCATCCATAGGACGGACCCATGGTCCATCCTCCGCACTTTCCTCGGTTTGATTTAGTTATGTAATTACCTAACACATTAGTTTGACATATAACAAACAGCTCCCTTGATTAATCCCGTTAAGCACTGGTTCCTTCACGTAATCTTATCACGTGACATAGAAAAACAGTATCAAACAACTTCTTTATTATCATATCATCATTTATCTTTGAAATACAAGGAGTTCCGCCCGTAGGCTTGTTCATAATCCACCCGAACGCTATCCAGTAATCCACCAGGGATCACTATTCCAAGCTTCTGCCCGTAGACTAGTATGCGGGCCTCGAGATCCAATCCCGAGTCATGTTAGCCTCTTGTGCAGGACCCGGAAGGCGAGGGATTTACAGCCAGAGCCCCCCCTGGCACCCAAGCGTCCTCCTGCTCCAAGTAGAGCTCAACGAAAAGACCTTTCGCGGCGGGTTCGGTCCACGTTCCCGGCGCGGTCAACAACCCCCTTGGTTAGGGTCAGGCAGGTAGTCGGGGGTAACTGAAGCTGCCTCTCCCTTCAGGCCTTCAACCTGAAGCATTTATATATCTTTTCATCCTTTAGTTCCTTGAGCAAACAATGCAAACAGTGCTTTCTAAACTGTTACAAGCACAATCAAGTCCAGTGGTCGTTTATTTGGCAAACTGTTAAGGAGTGAATCCTTCTCTCCGAATGCATCCAGCATTCGTTCCGGAATCAATTGCAACTTGGTAAGATTCCTATCGTCCTTGGGTTAGAGTCATACCCAACTTAACCAATACCTTAGGTTTTATTAATAGTAGATCCTGGCGACATGACGCTTTAATTTATTGATTAATCATTTGAGTCCAAGCAAATATCTAACTTCCCTTAACTTGGCAAATTTTCCCTAATGAGGGCGAAGTAACAGGATGACTAACCATCCCTTTTGCAAGTTAAACTTGCGCAAGAACCTGCCAACCTCATTCCAAGGAATGGCAAAACTTCCTTGCGATCAAACCACAAGGCTATGCGACGTTGCAACTTGTTGCACAAATGTCGCCTCCATTCCAAGAGATCATTTCACCTATTGAATGGCGTTTTCTGGTCACGGAATTATCTTCAGACGAGAAGCAGGGTATAGGGTGTCTTCTTACCCAACCCATCCCTAATTTCACTAGATCGACAACGTTTGGTCCTAGGGGTTCCAACTCAATTCGAGTTTCATCATTTTGAACAATTGGTCCTTAGGGTAGGAACCCTAGATTATTGTTTGCATGAGCACCCAATTGACTCAACATTTCGGAAATGTGGTTAGGGCCATTGGGCATGAAGGTTTTGACTTAGCGACAATTGGAAAACTTGGCCGAATCCTTAACGTACTAATACCTAGTTAGTGTTTGGGTATCTATCGTATTGACTGAACCATGCCATACGAATCCCTTGCGGCTAGGTGATTTGGGTAATTCGCTATGCTTGTCTCGCGACAAGGATGAATCCTTCCCTAGAGATAATAAACTAGATCTAAAGAAGGAAAAAAAATAGTTTCGACTACTACAATACATGTAAACATGCGACTCACTCTATCTTTCATTGGTAAAGTAAAAATACATGATAAGCTGGATACCAACTTTCTTAGGACCTACTAGGACTTACTTCAAATAATCATGTCTACTACCCTTTGTTTAATGCAACTGAATTTTAGGCTTTAATATGATATGCAACCTTTTCTAGATACAACTTCGATGAATGAAATTCATGCATGACGAATATAATAAGGCTAATGTTGACTTAATCCATTCTACAAGCATCTTCGCATGCAACATGCAAGTCCATGGTTTCATTTTCATGCCTTGCAGTTCTTTGGACAATATCTACGGATGTTAACGACTTTCTCATGCGAATCACAACAAGAAAGTTATTGCCTAAATGCAATATACGCTTGTTCTTTCCGCGGCCAATCAAAGATGAATTTAAAAAAATTCATCTTTTAACCCTAAGCAATATGCACTTAGGAATTTCAACTTGGAAATGCAAGCAACCCTACTTGCATGGCATGCACTAACCCTTGTAAATCGTTCAAGGAGATAATTTTCCAAATGTATTTTAGCTAGACTATGTGAAATCGAAACATGCGTAAATGCATTCTTCCCATGAAATTTAACGTGCCTAATGCATCGCTTAAATGTGGAATCATCCTTTTAAGAACCTGGCCTTGAGGGCTCGTAGGGATGTCCATGTGTATGCTTGGGGAAGAAACTTCCGCGCTTGCGCCTTGCATCTTTTGTTTTGGAGCCATTGTTGATGTTGTGGAATTTGGACTCCGCGGTTTGTCCTTACCTTTATGTGATCTCTGAACTCCTTCCAAGCTTGGAAAGACAACCTTAAAATCTATCTAGTTCTCCCTTGCGCAGGAATGCCCCTTTACAGGGTGTGGGTTTTAAGAACCCGGGGGAAAAATCGTGTGCACAAGGCTCATGGGAGCCTTATCCTTAGAAGCTTCTAAGGAAGATTCCAAGAAGCTTCTGCTTCTGGACAGAACGACGTGGAGGGGGGATTAATGATGGAAGGAGAGGAATTGATGATGATGGCGGTGGGATGGGCGGCGGCAACAGGCGGCAGCCTGGCGGTCCTCATAGCGGCGACGAAGGTGGCCTGCGTGGCGTTATAAGGCGGCAGCAGCGGCTGCAGCATGGCCTTCTTTTTTCCCCCCCCCTCCTCCTCACCCCTTAGAGGGGGTATTTATAGGAAGGGGGGTAAGGTCTCCCTCCCCCCACGTGGTGCCTGCATGGCTCCTCTTCCTCCACCTCTCCTATTTCCCCTATTTCAGTCCGTCCCCCTTCCCGCTTGGCTGGGGGAAGTAATAAAAAAATTTGCAATTACCTTATCCTCTTGACCTCTTCCCAAGAGGCTGTTTACCTATGGCTATGCTGGTTATTTAGCCCTCGGTCCCGTTTTGCCAGTTGAGAGGTCATGATTCTTCGGTCCCGATTTACCAATGCGGAGTACTCCTTTTCTCGCGTACGATCATAAATCAGCTACCGGAAATGGAGATAACCTTTTCACAAATTTACGATGTGCGGGAGGTTGGTCTAGTAATATTTCAAACGGAAATATTACATTCTCTCCCCCTTGGAGGAATCGAGATGTCCTCATCTCGAGATGAACTGGGGATATTTATGGTTGAGAGTGCTTATCATCCACCCAAGTGGTATCCTCCTCGGGATAATCTTTCCACTGGACGAGGCATTCTTTCAAGGTTCTAGATCTTAGTCGTTTTTCCCCTAGCATCTAAGATCCCGTCAGGCCGTAGCTCAAGGACTCCTTGACTAAATATTACAATTTGTTGGTCATCAAGTGCATGGTTAGGATTAGGTACATACTTCTTCAATAGGTTGATATGGAATATATTATGAACCTTTAGGTTTTCAAGGAGTTGCAATCTATCAGCAATAGGTCCTAGGCACTTAAGGATCTTGTATGGTCAAGAATACGTTGGACTTAGCTTCTTGCAGTCTCCCTAGAGATAGAGAACTCCTTTTTGGGCGTACACGAATGAAGACCATGTCTCCTTCTCCGAAGATCCTCTCTTGGCGTTTCAAATCCGCATATGCCTTTTTGTCTGCTTGTATGTCTTGTCTTATTGACCTTATTTGGTCATCCATGTCTTCCAACATTTGTCTTGAAGCCTCAACTCTTAGGGTTGGATCAGAAAAGTTTAGGGGACTTCGACAATCATGACCATACAATGACTGGAAAGGGGTCATTTGGATGCTCTGCTGGTAAGAAGCATTGTAGGCAAATTCTACTAACGGCAAGTACTGAATCCACCTCTTCGGCTCTCGACAGCAGTAAGCCCTAAGCATATCCTCAATGATTTGATTTACTCGCTCTGTTTGTCCATCCGTTTGGGGATGGTAGGCAGTGCTAAAACAGAGTTGAGTTCCAATAGCTTCAAAGATAGCTCTCCAGAAGTGTGAAGTGAAGAGAGAATCTCGATCGCTAATGATCCTTCTAGGTAACCCATGTAGCTTGAATATCTCCTTGATAAACACTCTTGCAATGTCGGAGGCTTTATAGTTTGTCTTAACTGGAACCAGGTGTGCAACCTTAGTAAGCATGTCAACTACAACCATAATGGAGTTGTATCCTCCTTGGACTTGGGGTAAGCCCACCACAAAATCCATACTAATGAATTCCCATTTCATTTGGGGAATGTCAAGTGGTTGCAATTTTCCTGGCATCATGACATGTTCAGCCTTGATACGTTGGCAAGACAAACATTCAGTTACATATTTGAGAACGTCACCTTTGAGCCTCTCCCAATGGTAGCTCTTCCTAACTGCATTAAGAGTTTTTGCATAGCCACGATGTCCTGCGAAAGGGGAATCATGAGCTTCCCATAATATCTTCTGCTTAAGTGACTGGCTTGTTGGTATACATAGCCTTGTTTTGTAATAGACAAGTCCATTATCAATGGAAAATTCCCGATACTTAGCTTGTGACTTCATATTCTGCTCCTTGGTAGATATTTCTTTTATCATGGTTTGGTAGGCCAAATCATGGCATGCTTCCTCTCTAGCTAGTTCGAGTATAGGGTTGCTTGGCATAGATACCTTTGTAGCCAGAGATCTGGCCGTTGATGGATTCTGCAAGATTAGGGAATTTAGGAATGCCTTGCGACTGAGTGCATCGGCAACTACATTCTCTTTCCCTGGTCAATACTTGATTTCAAAATCATATTCCTCCAATACTTCAATCCATCGACGTTGCCTCATGTTGAGCTCGTTCTGGGTAAAAATCCATTTGAGACTCTTATGATCGGTTACTAGAGTAAATTTGTTACCCAACAGGTAGTGTCCCCAAAGCTTTAGAGCATGGATGACAGCTAATAATTCCAGATCATGCGTGGCATAATTCTTTTCATGACTCTTCAATTTCCTTGAAGAATATGCTACTGGATGACCTTCCTGCATAAGTACACACCCCAAGGCAAGAATGCTGGCATCAGTTACTACCTCGAACTCCTTATTGAGGTCAGGAAGTTTTAGAATAGGTGCTGATACCAAACATTGCTTCAATTGGTCGAAGCTATTTTGTTCGGGACTTGACCATGTAATAGAAGTCTGCTTCTTTAATAAGTCGGTAAGAGGTGCTGCAATCAAAGCATAGTTTTTGATAAAAACCCTATACCATCCTGTCAAGCCAAGAAAACTACGTATTTCTTTGACGGATACTGGTATTGGCCATTCAAGCACATCACTGACTTTGGCTGGGTCTACTGATATTCCTTCTGATGATACTATGAATCCTAGATAACCAATCTGACGTTTGAGGAATGCACATTTCGTCATCTTAGCATACAGCTTGTGCGATCTCCTTGTCTCAAGGAAAATCCGAAGTTGGGGTTCATGATCTCCTTCCTGTTTGGAATAGACTAGAGTATCATCAAAGAAGATGAGCACAAAGTTTATCAAGATATGGTCTAAAGATATCCTTCATTAACCTATTGAATGTGACAGGAACATTCGTAAGCCCTAATGACATAACTAGAACTCAAAGTGTCCATATCTAGTGTTGAAGGTCATCTTTGGGATATCTTCTTCCTTGATTCTTATCTGATAGTAACCAGACCTAAGATAATCTTGGAGAAGATCTTGGCACCCTGAAGACTATCAAGAAGCTCATCTATTCTAGGAATAGGATACTTGTTCTTGACTGTTGATTGATTCATCCCACGATAATCAATACATAGTCAAAGTGTCCCATCTTTCTTTTTCTGGAATAGTACTGGAGCTTCCCAAGGTGAACTGCTAGGCCGGATGTAACCCTGATCTAACAGTTGCTTGAGTTGTTCCTTCAACTCAATTGCTTCCGATATAGACATTCTATAGGGTCTCTTCGCAATTGGCGCAGCTCCTATTACTGGCTTGATCTCATGATCTACTTCTCTTTGAAGCGGGAGTTCTGTTAACTCTTCAGAAACTACGTCCACGTATTCATTCAGCCAAGTGACCAATTCACTTTACTTCTTTATCAATATTCACAGTCAAGACAATCGGAAAAAAGAAAGTTTTATTCCATTCATATCAGCATAGCCCTTTCGAGGTACAATTATTTCTTGCGGCGATGGAATAAGTTGATACATTAATTCGAAGAGAATAAGATATTATTGCCTTCAGCTACAGGAACTGAGTAGTAGTACGGATTGGGGTCATCGATTTTCAGGAATCGATAGTTCATTGGAAGATTAGGGTATCTTTTCCTTTGATATCCATTCTTCTCATGACGTCCCAAAACCTTGATTCGGTCGGCAGGGATTCTTTGAATCACTTCTCCGTACACATACTTATTCTGGTTAACCCTTCGACCTCCAACCTGTAGGGTCGCGTTTGCGTGAGCCTCAACAAAGATGAACAACTTTACGATCTTCAAATCCTCCATCCACTTGATTCTCTTCAAGCTAATTTGAAGGTACGCAGGTTGATAGGCAGTTATGTAATAGATCCCTGTAACACCCATCCATCTCCATTCCACGTACACAGGCGGTGGATTGTAAATGCGGTCTAGGATGTTCATCATCTCAACCCTTTGTCGATAATCCGTGGAATGCATCGCGGTCATAAACATGACTCGGAACACTAAGAACTTGTTCCATGCTTCATAATTCTGCAAGACAGCATTGAAAGTAAGGAAATGTTTGGGACAGTAGCATTTGCTTTACTTCGTAAAATTTTCCAAAAACAAATCCTTTGTTGGTTTGCTTTGATACCAACTGTAACGTGTCCATTAGGATCATCCAGGACACGTCTTAGCACTCCATCGGAAAGGATGTCTAGAAAACTCCGCCCGACACTCCCATGGAATGTTACGGGTTTTGCAATCTAGGTCTTCCCGTGTCTGCCCCGTAGCGGAAGTATCCTGGCCGTTCCCACTTAGGATCGACCTGAATTTGGGTTTTCTTGTTCGGTCATTAGCTAGCAGCAGCTAGCGTCAGACCCGAGCGAACTACTTTACGCAGAAACGCCAGGTCTGAAGCGGATTCACGCTGCACTTGGTTCAAGGAGAATGGGAAACGAGAGGGAGGCAAGGCTCAACCTCTCTGCCATAAGGCATAGTCCCATTCCGTTCCCCTAAAACAGCGTAAATCGGGTAAGATGTACTTCCAGGTCATCGTTCCCATTATTTGTTTTGATGATGATGATCATCCTGTTGTTTTTCAAGACTTTTGAGAAAAGTTCCCGACTAACCGGGACCACCCATCCATAGGACGGACCCATGGTCCATCCTCCGCACTTTCCTCGGTTTGATTTAGTTATGTAATTACCTAACACATTAGTTTGACATATAACAAACAGCTCCCTTGATTAATCCCGTTAAGCACTGGTTCCTTCACGTAATCTTATCACGTGACATAGAAAAACAGTATCAAACAACTTCTTTATTATCATATCATCATAGAAAACTACGTATTTCTTTGACGGATACTGGTATTGGCCATTCAAGCACATCACTGACTTTGGCTGGGTCTACTGATATTCCTTCTGATGATACTATGAATCCTAGATAACCAATCTGACGTTTGAGGAATGCACATTTCGTCATCTTAGCATACAGCTTGTGCGATCTCCTTGTCTCAAGGAAAATCCGAAGTTGGGGTTCATGATCTCCTTCCTGTTTGGAATAGACTAGAGTATCATCAAAGAAGACGAGCACAAAGTTTATCAAGATATGGTCTAAAGATATCCTTCATTAACCTATTGAATGTGACAGGAACATTCGTAAGCCCTAATGACATAACTAGAACTCAAAGTGTCCATATCTAGTGTTGAAGGTCATCTTTGGGATATCTTCTTCCTTGATTCTTATCTGATAGTAACCAGACCTAAGATAATCTTGGAGAAGATCTTGGCACCCTGAAGACTATCAAGAAGCTCATCTATTCTAGGAATAGGATACTTGTTCTTGACTGTTGATTGATTCATCCCACGGTAATCAATACATAGTCAAAGTGTCCCATCTTTCTTTTTCTGGAATAGTACTGGAGCTTCCCAAGGTGAACTGCTAGGCCGGATGTAACCCTGATCTAACAGTTGCTTGAGTTGTTCCTTCAACTCAATTGCTTCCGATATAGACATTCTATAGGGTCTCTTCGCAATTGGCGCAGCTCCTATTACTGGCTTGATCTCATGATCTATTTCTCTTTGAAGCGGGAGTTCTGTTAACTCTTCAGAAACTACGTCCACGTATTCATTCAGCTAAGTGACCAATTCACTTTACTTCTTTATCAATATTCATAGTCAAGACAATCGGAAAAAAGAAAGTTTTATTCCATTCATATCAGCATAGCCCTTTCGAGGTACAATTATTTCTTGCGGCGATGGAATAAGTTGATACATTAATTCGAAGAGAATAAGATATTATTGCCTTCAGCTACAGGAACTGAGTAGTAGTACGGATTGGGGTCATCGATTTTCAGGAATCGATAGTTCATTGGAAGATTAGGGTATCTTTTCCTTTGATATCCATTCTTCTCATGACGTCCCAAAACCTTGATTCGGTCGGCAGGGATTCTTTGAATCACTTCTCCGTACACATACTTATTCTGGTTAACCCTTCGACCTCCAACCTGTAGGGTCGCGTTTGCGTGAGCCTCAACAAAGATGAACAGCTTTACGATCTTCAAATCCTCCATCCACTTGATTCTCTTCAAGCTAATTTGAAGGTACGCAGGTTGATAGGCAGTTATGTAATAGATCCCTGTAACACCCATCCATCTCCATTCCACGTACACAGGCGGTGGATTGTAAATGCGGTCTAGGATGTTCATCATCTCAACCCTTTGTCGATAATCCGTGGAATGCATCGCGGTCATAAACATGACTCGGAACACTAAGAACTTGTTCCATGCTTCATAATTCTGCAAGACAGCATTGAAAGTAAGAAAATGTTTGGGACAGTAGCATTTGCTTTACTTCGTAAAATTTTCCAAAAACAAATCCTTTGTTGGTTTGCTCTGATACCAACTGTAACGTGTCCATTAGGATCATCCAGGACACGTCTTAGCACTCCATCGGAAAGGATGTCTAGAAAACTCCGCCCGGCACTCCCATGGAATGTTACGGGTTTTGCAATCTAGGTCTTCCCGTGTCTGCCCCGTAGCGGAAGTATCCTGGCCGTTCCCACTTAGGATCGACCTGAATTTGGGTTTTCTTGTTCGGACATTAGCTAGCAGCAACTAGCGTCAGACCCGGGCGAACTACTTTACGCAGAAACGCCAGGTCTGAAGCGGATTCACGCTGCACTTGGTTCAAGGAGAATGGGAAACGAGAGGGAGGCAAGGCTCAACCTCTCTGCCATAAGGCATAGTCCCATTCCGTTCCCCTAAAACAGCGTAAATCGGGTAAGATGTACTTCCAGGTCATCGTTCCCATTATTTGTTTTGATGATGATGATCATCCTGTTGTTTTTCAAGACTTTTGAGAAAAGTTCCCGGCTAACCGGGACCACCCATCCATAGGACGGACCCATGGTCCATCCTCCGCACTTTCCTCGGTTTGATTTAGTTATGTAATTACCTAACACATTAGTTTGACATATAACAAACAGCTCCCTTGATTAATCCCGTTCAGCACTGGTTCCTTCACGTAATCTTATCACGTGACATAGAAAAACAGTATCAAACAACTTCTTTATTATCATATCATCATTTATCTTTGAAATACAAGGAGTTCCGCCCGTAGGCTTGTTCATAATCCGCCCGAAGGCTATCCAGTAATCCACCAGGGATCACTATTCCAAGCTTCTGCCCGTAGACTAGTATGCGGGCCTCGAGATCCAATCCCGAGTCATGTTAGCCTCTTGTGCAGGACCCGGAAGGCGAGGGATTTACAGCCAGAGCCCCCCCTGGCACCCAAGCGTCCTCCTGCTCCAAGTAGAGCTCAACGGAAAGACCTCTCGCGGCGGGTTCGGTCCACGTTCCCGGCGCGGTCAACAACCCCCTTGGTTAGGGTCAGGCAGGCAGTCGGGGGTAACTGAAGCTGCCTCTCCCTTCAGGCCTTCAACCTGAAGCATTTATATATCTTTTCATCCTTTAGTTCCTTGAGCAAACAATGCAAACAGTGCTTTCTAAACTGTTACAAGCACAATCAAGTCCAGTGGTCGTTTATTTGGCAAACTGTTAAGGAGTGAATCCTTCTCTCCGAATGCATCCAGCATTCGTTCCGGAATCAATTGCAACTTGGTAAGATTCCTATCGTCCTTGGGTTAGAGTCATACCCAACTTAACCAATACCTTAGGTTTTATTAATAGTAGATCCTGGCGACATGACGCTTTAATTTATTGATTAATCATTTGAGTCCAAGCAAATATCTAACTTCCCTTAACTTGGCAAATTTTCCCTAATGAGGGCGAAGTAACAGGATGACTAACCATCCCTTTTGCAAGTTAAACTTGCGCAAGAACCTGCCAACCTCATTCCAAGGAATGGCAAAACTTCCTTGCGATCAAACCACAAGGCTATGCGACGTTGCAACTTGTTGCACAAATGTCGCCTCCATTCCAAGAGATCATTTCACCTATTGAATGGCGTTTTCTGGTCACGGAATTATCTTCAGACGAGAAGCAGGGTATAGGGTGTCTTCTTACCCAACCCATCCCTAATTTCACTAGATCGACAACGTTTGGTCCTAGGGGTTCCAACTCAATTCGAGTTTCATCATTTTGAACAATTGGTCCTTAGGGTAGGAACCCTAGATTATTGTTTGCATGAGCACCCAATTGACTCAACATTTCGGAAATGTGGTTAGGGCCATTGGGCATGAAGGTTTTGACTTAGCGACAATTGGAAAACTTGGCCGAATCCTTAACGTACTAATACCTAGTTAGTGTTTGGGTATCTATCGTATTGACTGAACCATGCCATACGAATCCCTTGCGGCTAGGTGATTTGGGTAATTCCCTATGCTTGTCTCGCGACAAGGATGAATCCTTCCCTAGAGATAATAAACTAGATCTAAAGAAGGAAAAAAAATAGTTTCGACTACTACAATACATGTAAACATGCGACTCACTCTATCTTTCATTGGTAAAGTAAAAATACATGATAAGCTGGATACCAACTTTCTTAGGACCTACTAGGACTTACTTCAAATAATCATGTCTACTACCCTTTGTTTAATGCAACTGAATTTTAGGCTTTAATATGATATGCAACCTTTTCTAGATACAACTTCGATGAATGAAATTCATGCATGACGAATATAATAAGGCTAATGTTGACTTAATCCATTCTACAAGCATCTTCGCATGCAACATGCAAGTCCATGGTTTCATTTTCATGCCTTGCAGTTCTTTGGACAATATCTACGGATGTTAACGACTTTCTCATGCGAATCACAACAAGAAAGTTATTGCCTAAATGCAATATACGCTTGTTCTTTCCGCGGCCAATCAAAGATAAATTTAAAAAAATTCATCTTTTAACCCTAAGCAATATGCACTTAGGAATTTCAACTTGGAAATGCAAGCAACCCTACTTGCATGGCATGCACTAACCCTTGTAAATCGTTCAAGGAGATAATTTTCCAAATGTATTTTAGCTAGACTATGTGAAATCGAAACATGCGTAAATGCATTCTTCCCATGAAATTTAACGTGCCTAATGCATCGTTTAAATGTGGAATCATCCTTTTAAGAACCTGGGCTTGAGGGCTCGTAGGGATGTCCATGTGTATGCTTGGGGAAGAAACTTCCGCGCTTGCGCCTTGCATCTTTTGTTTTGGAGCCATTGTTGATGTTGTGGAATTTGGACTCCGCGGTTTGTCCTTACCTTTATGTGATCTCTGAACTCCTTCCAAGCTTGGAAAGACAACCTTAAAATCTATCTAGTTCTCCCTTGCGCAGGAATGCCCCTTTACAGGGTGTGGGTTTTAAGAACCCGGGGGAAAAATCGTGTGCACAAGGCTCATGGGAGCCTTATCCTTAGAAGCTTCTAAGGAAGATTCCAAGAAGCTTCTGCTTCTGGACAGAACGACGTGGAGGGGGGAGTAATGATGAAAGGAGAGGAATTGATGATGATGGCGGTGGGATGGGCGGCGGCAACAGGCGGCAGCCTGGCGGTCCTCATAGCGGCGATGAAGGTGGCCTGTGTGGCGTTATAAGGCGGCAGCAGCGGCTGCAGCATGGCCTTCTTTTTCCCCCCCCCCTCCTCCTCACCCCTTAGAGGGGGTATTTATAGGGAGGGGGGTAAGGTCTCCCTCCCCCCACGTGGTGCCTGCATGGCTCCTCTTCCTCCACCTCTCCTATTTCCCCTATTTCAGTCCGTCCCCCTTCCCGCTTGGCTGGGGGAAGTAATAAAAAAATTTGCAATTACCTTATCCTCTTGACCTCTTCCCAAGAGGCTGTTTACCTATGGCTATGCGGGTTATTTAACCCTCGGTCCCGTTTTGCCAGTTGAGAGGTCATGATTCTTCGGTCCCGATTTACCAATGCGGAGTACTCCTTTTCTCGCGTACGATCATAAATCAGCTACCGGAAATGGAGATAACCTTTTCACAAATTTACGATGTGCGGGAGGTTGGTCTAGTAATATTTCAAACGGAAATATTACATTCTCTCCCCCTTGGAGGAATCGAGATGTCCTCATCTCGTGATGAACTGGGGATATTTATGGTTGAGAGTGCTTATCATCCACCCAAGTGGTATCCTCCTCGGGATAATCTTTCCACTGGACGAGGCATTCTTTCAAGGTTCTAGATCTTAGTCGTTTTTCCCCTAGCATCTAAGATCCCGTCAGGCCGTAGCTCAAGGACTCCTTGACTAAATATTACAATTTGTTGGTCATCAAGTGCATGGTTAGGATTAGGTACATACTTCTTCAATAGGTTGATATGGAATATATTATGAACCTTTAGGTTTTCAAGGAGTTGCAATCTATCAACAATAGGTCCTAGGCACTTAAGGATCTTGTATGGTCAAGAATACGTTGGACTTAGCTTCTTGCAGTCTCCCTAGAGATAGAGAACTCCTTTTTGGGCGTACACGAATGAAGACCATGTCTCCTTCTCCGAAGATCCTCTCTTGGCGTTTCAAATCCGCATATGCCTTTTTGTCTGCTTGTATGTCTTGTCTTATTGACCTTATTTGGTCATCCATGTCTTCCAACATTTGTCTTGAAGCCTCAAGTCTTAGGGTTGGATCAGAAAAGTTTAGGGGACTTCGACAATCATGACCATACAATGACTGGAAAGGGGTCATTTGGATGCTCTGCTGGTAAGAAGCATTGTAGGCAAATTCTACTAACGGCAAGTACTGAATCCACCTCTTCGGCTCTCGACAGCAGTAAGCCCTAAGCATATCCTCAATGATTTGATTTACTCGCTCTGTTTGTCCATCCGTTTGGGGATGGTAGGCAGTGCTAAAACAGAGTTGAGTTCCAATAGCTTCAAAGATAGCTCTCCAGAAGTGTGAAGTGAAGAGAGAATCTCGATCGCTAATGATCCTTCTAGGTAACCCATGTAGCTTGAATATCTCCTTGATAAACACTCTTGCAATGTCGGAGGCTTTATAGTTTGTCTTAACTGGAATCAGGTGTGCAACCTTAGTAAGCATGTCAACTACAACCATAATGGAGTTGTATCCTCCTTGGACTTGGGGTAAGCCCACCACAAAATCCATACTAATGAATTCCCATTTCATTTGGGGAATGTCAAGTGGTTGCAATTTTCCTGGCATCATGACATGTTCAGCCTTGATACGTTGGCAAGACAAACATTCAGTTACATATTTGAGAACGTCACCTTTGAGCCTCTCCCAATGGTAGCTCTTCCTAGCTGCATTAAGAGTTTTTGCATAGCCAAGATGTCCTGCGAAAGGGGAATCATGAGCTTCCCATAATATCTTCTGCTTAAGTGACTGGCTTGTTGGTATACATAGCCTTGTTCTGTAATAGACAAGTCCATTATCAATGGAAAATTCCCGATACTTAGCTTGTGACTTCATATTCTGCTCCTTGGTAGATATTTCTTTTATCATGGTTTGGTAGGCCAAATCATGGCATGCTTCCTCTCTAGCTAGTTCGAGTATAGGGTTGCTTGGCATAGATACCTTTGTAGCCAGAGATCTGGCCGTTGATGGATTCTGCAAGATTAGGGAATTTAGGAATGCCTTGCGACTGAGTGCATCGGCAACTACATTCTCTTTCCCTGGTCGATACTTGATTTCAAAATCATATTCCTCCAATACTTCAATCCATCGACGTTGCCTCATGTTGAGCTCGTTCTGGGTAAAAATCCATTTGAGACTCTTATGATCGGTTACTAGAGTAAATTTGTTACCCAACAGGTAGTGTCCCCAAAGCTTTAGAGCATGGATGACAGCTAATAATTCCAGATCATGCGTGGCATAATTCTTTTCATGACTCTTCAATTTCCTTGAAGAATATGCTACTGGATGACCTTCCTGCATAAGTACACACCCCAAGGCAAGAATGCTGGCATCAGTTACTACCTCGAACTCCTTATTGAGGTCAGGAAGTTTTAGAATAGGTGCTGATACCAAACATTGCTTCAATTGGTCGAAGCTATTTTGTTCGGGACTTGACCATGTAATAGAAGTCTGCTTCTTTAATAAGTCGGTAAGAGGTGCTGCAATCAAAGCATAGTTTTTGATAAAAACCCTATACCATCCTGTCAAGCCAAGAAAACTACGTATTTCTTTGACGGATACTGGTATTGGCCATTCAAGCACATCACTGACTTTGGCTGGGTCTACTGATATTCCTTCTGATGATACTATGAATCCTAGATAACCAATCTGACGTTTGAGGAATGCACATTTCGTCATCTTAGCATACAGCTTGTGCGATCTCCTTGTCTCAAGGAAAATCCGAAGTTGGGGTTCATGATCTCCTTCCTGTTTGGAATAGACTAGAGTATCATCAAAGAAGACGAGCACAAAGTTTATCAAGATATGGTCTAAAGATATCCTTCATTAACCTATTGAATGTGACAGGAACATTCGTAAGCCCTAATGACATAACTAGAACTCAAAGTGTCCATATCTAGTGTTGAAGGTCATCTTTGGGATATCTTCTTCCTTGATTCTTATCTGATAGTAACTAGACCTAAGATAATCTTGGAGAAGATCTTGGCACCCTGAAGACTATCAAGAAGCTCATCTATTCTAGGAATAGGATACTTGTTCTTGACTGTTGATTGATTCATCCCACGATAATCAATACATAGTCAAAGTGTCCCATCTTTCTTTTTCTGGAATAGTACTGGAGCTTCCCAAGGTGAACTGCTAGGCCGGATGTAACCCTGATCTAACAGTTGCTTGAGTTGTTCCTTCAACTCAATTGCTTCCGATATAGACATTCTATAGGGTCTCTTCGCAATTGGCGCAGCTCCTATTACTGGCTTGATCTCATGATCTACTTCTCTTTGAAGCGGGAGTTCTGTTAACTCTTCAGAAACTACGTCCACGTATTCATTCAGCCAAGTGACCAATTCACTTTACTTCTTTATCAATATTCATAGTCAAGACAATCGGAAAAAAGAAAGTTTTATTCCATTCATATCAGCATAGCCCTTTCGAGGTACAATTATTTCTTGCGGCGATGGAATAAGTTGATACATTAATTCGAAGAGAATAAGATATTATTGCCTTCAGCTATAGGAACTGAGTAGTAGTACGGATTGGGGTCATCGATTTTCAGGAATCGATAGTTCATTGGAAGATTAGGGTATCTTTTCCTTTGATATCCATTCTTCTCATGACGTCCCAAAACCTTGATTCGGTCGGCAGGGATTCTTTGAATCACTTCTCCGTACACATACTTATTCTGGTTAACCCTTCGACCTCCAACCTGTAGGGTCGCGTTTGCGTGAGCCTCAACAAAGATGAACAGCTTTACGATCTTCAAATCCTCCATCCACTTGATTCTCTTCAAGCTAATTTGAAGGTACGCAGGTTGATAGGCAGTTATGTAATAGATCCCTGTAACACCCATCCATCTCCATTCCACGTACACAGGCGGTGGATTGTAAATGCGGTCTAGGATGTTCATCATCTCAACCCTTTGTCGATAATCCGTGGAATGCATCACGGTCATAAACATGACTCGGAACACTAAGAACTTGTTCCATGCTTCATAATTCTGCAAGACAGCATTGAAAGTAAGAAAATGTTTGGGACAGTAGCATTTGCTTTACTTCGTAAAATTTTCCAAAAACAAATCCTTTGTTGGTTTGCTCTGATACCAACTGTAACGTGTCCATTAGGATCATCCAGGACACGTCTTAGCAGTCCATCGGAAAGGATGTCTAGAAAACTCCGCCCGGCACTCCCATGGAATGTTACGGGTTTTGCAATCTAGGTCTTCCCGTGTCTGCCCCGTAGCGGAAGTATCCTGGCCGTTCCCACTTAGGATCGACCTGAATTTGGGCTTTCTTGTTCGGACATTAGCTAGCAGCAACTAGCGTCAGACCCTAGCGAACTACTTTACGCAGAAACGCCAGGTCTGAAGCGGATTCACGCTGCACTTGGTTCAAGGAGAATGGGAAACGAGAGGGAGGCAAGGCTCAACCTCTCTGCCATAAGGCATAGTCCCATTCCGTTCCCCTAAAACAGCGTAAATCGGGTAAGATGTACTTCCAGGTCATCGTTCCCATTATTTGTTTTGATGATGATGATCATCCTGTTGTTTTTCAAGACTTTTGAGAAAAGTTCCCGGCTAACCGGGACTACCCATCCATAGGACGGACCCATGGTCCATCCTCCGCACTTTCCTCAGTTTGATTTAGTTATGTAATTACCTAACACATTAGTTTGACATATAACAAACAGCTCCCTTGATTAATCCCGTTCAGCACTGGTTCCTTCACGTAATCTTATCACGTGACATAGAAAAACAGTATCAAACAACTTCTTTATTATCATATCATCATTTATCTTTGAAATACAAGGAGTTCCGCCCGTAGGCTTGTTCATAATCCGCCCGAAGGCTATCCAGTAATCCACCAGGGATCACTATTCCAAGCTTCTGCCCGTAGACTAGTATGCGGGCCTCGAGATCCAATCCCGAGTCACGTTAGCCTCTTGTGCAGGACCCGGAAGGCGAGGGATTTACAGCCAGAACCCCCCCTGGCACCCAAGCGTCCTCCTGCTCCAAGTAGAGCTCAACGGAAAGACCTCTCGCGGCGGGTTCGGTCCACATTCCCGGCGCGGTCAACAACCCCCTTGGTTAGGGTCAGGCAGGCAGTCGGGGGTAACTGAAGCTGCCTCTCCCTTCAGGCCTTCAACCTGAAGCATTTATATATCTTTTCATCCTTTAGTTCCTTGAGCAAACAATGCAAACAGTGCTTTCTAAACTGTTACAAGCACAATCAAGTCCAGTGGTCGTTTATTTGGCAAACTGTTAAGGAGTGAATCCTTCTCTCCGAATGCATCCAGCATTCGTTCCGGAATCAATTGCAACTTGGCAAGATTCCTATCGTCCTTGGGTTAGGGTCATACCCAACTTAACCAATACCTTAGGTTTTATTAATAGTAGATCCTGGCGACATGACGCTTTAATTTATTGATTAATCATTTGAGTCCAAGCAAATATCTAACTTCCCTTAACTTGGCAAATTTTCCCTAATGAGGGCGAAGTAACAGGATGACTAACCATCCCTTTTGCAAGTTAAACTTGCGCAAGAACCTGCCAACCTCATTCCAAGGAATGGCAAAACTTCCTTGCGATCAAACCACAAGGCTATGCGACGTTGCAACTTGTTGCACAAATGTCGCCTCCATTCCAAGAGATCATTTCACCTATTGAATGGCGTTTTCTGGTCACGGAATTATCTTCAGACGAGAAGCAGGGTATAGGGTGTCTTCTTACCCAACCCATCCCTAATTTCACTAGATCGACAACGTTTGGTCCTAGGGGTTCCAACTCAATTCGAGTTTCATCATTTTGAACAATTGGTCCTTAGGGTAGGAACCCTAGATTATTGTTTGCATGAGCACCCAATTGACTCAACATTTCGGAAATGTGGTTAGGGCCATTGGGCATGAAGGTTTTGACTTAGCGACAATTGGAAAACTTGGCCGAATCCTTAACGTACTAATACCTAGTTAGTGTTTGGGTATCTATCGTATTGACTGAACCATGCCATACGAATCCCTTGCGGCTAGGTGATTTGGGTAATTCCCTATGCTTGTCTCGCGACAAGGATGAATCCTTCCCTAGAGATAATAAACTAGATCTAAAGAAGGAAAAAAAATAGTTTCGACTACTACAATACATGTAAACATGCGACTCACTCTATCTTTCATTGGTAAAGTAAAAATACATGATAAGCTGGATACCAACTTTCTTAGGACCTACTAGGACTTACTTCAAATAATCATGTCTACTACCCTTTGTTTAATGCAACTGAATTTTAGGCTTTAATATGATATGCAACCTTTTCTAGATACAACTTCGATGAATGAAATTCATGCATGACGAATATAATAAGGCTAATGTTGACTTAATCCATTCTACAAGCATCTTCGCATGCAACATGCAAGTCCATGGTTTCATTTTCATGCCTTGCAGTTCTTTGGACAATATCTACGGATGTTAACGACTTTCTCATGCGAATCACAACAAGAAAGTTATTGCCTAAATGCAATATACGCTTGTTCTTTCCGCGGCCAATCAAAGATGAATTTAAAAAAATTCATCTTTTAACCCTAAGTAATATGCACTTAGGAATTTCAACTTGGAAATGCAAGCAACCCTACTTGCATGGCATGCACTAACCCTTGTAAATCGTTCAAGGAGATAATTTTCCAAATGTATTTTAGCTAGACTATGTGAAATCGAAACATGCGTAAATGCATTCTTCCCATGAAATTTAACGTGCCTAATGCATCGCTTAAATGTGGAATCATCCTTTTAAGAACCTGGGCTTGAGGGCTCGTAGGGATGTCCATGTGTATGCTTGGGGAAGAAACTTCCGCGCTTGCGCCTTGCATCTTTTGTTTTGGAGCCATTGTTGATGTTGTGGAATTTGGACTCCGCGGTTTGTCCTTACCTTTATGTGATCTCTGAACTCCTTCCAAGCTTGGAAAGACAACCTTAAAATCTATCTAGTTCTCCCTTGCGCAGGAATGCCCCTTTACAGGGTGTGGGTTTTAAGAACCCGGGGGAAAAATCGTGTGCACAAGGCTCATGGGAGCCTTATCCTTAGAAGCTTCTAAGGAAGATTCCAAGAAGCTTCTGCTTCTGGACAGAACGACGTGGAGGGGGGATTAATGATGGAAGGAGAGGAATTGATGATGATGGCGGTGGGATGGGCGGCGGCAACAGGCGGCAGCCTGGCGGTCCTCATAGCGGCGACGAAGGTGGCCTGCGTGGCGTTATAAGGCGGCAGCAGCGGCTGCAGCATGGCCTTCTTTTTTCCCCCCCCCTCCTCCTCACCCCTTAGAGGGGGTATTTATAGGGAGGGGGGTAAGGTCTCCCTCCCCCCACGTGGTGCCTGCATGGCTCCTCTTCCTCCACCTCTCCTATTTCCCCTATTTCAGTCCATCCCCCTTCCGTCACGCTTGGCTGGGGGAAGTAATAAAAAAATTTGCAATTACCTTATCCTCTTGACCTCTTCCCAAGAGGCTGTTTACCTATGGCTATGCGGGTTATTTAACCCTCGGTCCCGTTTTGCCAGTTGAGAGGTCATGATTCTTCGGTCCCAATTTACCAATGCAGAGTACTCCTTTTCTCGCGTACGATCATAAATCAGCTACCGGAAATGGAGATAACCTTTTCACAAATTTACGATGTGCGGGAGGTTGGTCTAGTAATATTTCAAACGGAAATATTACATGTTGATCACTTTCTTGACATCCAGAATCTCCTTGGTCTGCTTCTGTAATAGCTTGAAAATCTCATCATTAGAGAATAATTGTCTAGTTGTAACAAAGGACTCTCCTTTGTAGGGAAGAGACAAAGCCGTCCCTAACCCTCGGGGTGTTAATATCATGGAAGCACCATGAACCAGGCCCGACTTCTTGCTGTATGAGGCAAGGAATTCATCACACAGGGATATATCATCTGGAATCAAGGGAAATGAAGCAGCCACGAAAGGCGCAAGTCTTGCTTTCGTTATAGGCTCAAAAGCTAGTAGGGAAGAATAATCCCTATTGACCAGCAGGACATACTGGATAGGAGGAGTGTGAGGCACCATTCAGATGAAAAACACACATACCACAACATAAACAATCACAAAGAATGCTTGTAAAACAACCAAAGGGCTATAAAATAGGAATCAATCCAAATAAGAACACACATACAGACGTAGCTAACCAATTTACCACCCCAAACAATCCACATCCTAGGAAAAATTTGGCATGACCTCTACACATATGCGATCGAAAACTTCATGCAATGCAACAAACAGGTACCCAAAACCCCGTATCAAGGAAGAAAGAAAGAAAAAACTACAAACTGTACCCGTAATCGTAGCACATAAGCAAACTATAATACCATAAAAATGTAATTAGGACCTGACCATAACCTTGACCAACAGTTTCAACTAAGAGGACTTTATGTGCCCATCCCACGAAGCATGTTTTTTTTAAAAATGAGAAAAAAATACAGTGAGGGAACATGGTTTTAATGAAGGGTTCATTTTAATAAATTATTAACATTGGGTGATATTTTATTAGGTTATAAACTTTAATAAGAAAACGGTAGTTTCTTCTTAAAATTTTAATTATAAGTTATTAGGGTGAAACGTTGCTTAAACGAAATCCGGACTACGATTCCCAGACTGGGTCTCTAAATGTAAATTTATTAATTAAAAATTAATAGTGATGTGGAGCACTTTTTTGCCAGCGCATGCTTTTTTGTGACGGTGTCGTGCTACTGCACATCCGAGCCGTAAACACCTCCATTTTTGTTGTGCATCTGTGTTATCTTTTCGCGTGTGTTTCATTGTGTGTGATTGCTGCATTATCTTTCCGTCCTTTTCAGTACCCGCATCCAATGTATATACTCCACTTGTGTGTATGTGTTTGTGTGTGTTTCTATTTGTGTACATGTTGTGTGTGTGCGTCAGAAAAATATGAAAAATTGATGCCAAAGGACATTATCAAGTTGTTAATTTCAATGATGATCTCCAAGAAAAGTGCAGGAAATCGTGGAATCAAAGGAAGCTTTGTAGAAGCCGACATTTAAGCTATGAAGATAAAGGTTGCACGTGAACAAGGTCAACGTAATATGCGGGATAAATAATTTTTGAAGAAGATACATTAGCACTATCTGCTATGGAGGAGAAGGGTTCATATGCCTTTGCCGAAGACTTTTTGAATGGAGGAGTCTCTGTGGCTATCTCAAAGATTGCTTCTTCCCTCCTTCTTGTGTATTCCCTTGATTATGCTAGAATTCGCCATGCCAATGAAGTCAAGGCTGCAAAGAAAGGAGGGGAATGCTAATTCAATGGACTCTTGGATGTCTACAAGAAGACTCTTAGAAAGTTTTTATAAATTTGGGGTTGTGATGGTAATGACACCCACAGAGAATCTTTAGATTATCGACTTAAAGGTGCCCGTTCGGATGGATCTAGGAGAAAAGCCTATAGAGCCTACTGTTTTGAGAGAAGGCTTTCTGTTTCGAAAATTGGAGGGAAAGATCAAAAGCTTTGCATCCTCAAAATAGCCTTACCAATGCTAAGTTGAGATTGCGGGCGCTCAAAATTCAAAAGGGGCGCATTGCTATGGAATTTAGGGTGGAAGCTATGAAAAGAGGTGGCGATCAGAGAGGCTGAAAACCTTGCATATGGTGGAGGGAAGGACTTGGACATCTACCTATGGCCGGAATTAGCGGTGGCCATGGAGCAGATGCGATCATCAGTACATCATCGAGTGCGCCCGACAAAGATCTGAAATTCTTACGTGAAGGAGATTGACGCTCCCAGCGATGATTACAATTCTGAGAATTTCTTCTGTTTCTTTGGAGGATTGATCCACTTTTGGAGAGGCGGCCTATAGCTCCACAGCAGGCAGTTTCTAAGGTGCTTGTCTTCTCTCACCCGGAGCCCCTTTCAACACTCGCTCTCGGGAAAAAAACTTCAAGGATTGCACCGATCTCCTTCACGCCGTAAATTTTCTTATTGAAGCTCGGATTGAGCACGAATCCACAACCAACCAGAAAGAGGACATTCCGAGAATGCCAAGGAAAAACAGCAGTGGACAGAGGCGACTGAAGGGGAGATGAATGATATGAGGATCTGAATGTTAGCAGATGAAGCTCTGCAAGCGGATGACAAAGAGCAAGCTCTGCGACATGGAGATGTTCAAAGATTTGCAATCGAAGAAGATGTTGCAATTAGTCCGAGGAGATGGAGATGCTGTAACCAATCGTAAGAAAAGGTCGACGCTTGCCAGCATGGCCATCGAGCTTGAAGTTACGGCGATCCTATTATGAATGTAAAGTTGTTTCATTATCATAAGGATGGGGTGGCAAATCAGAAGAGGGGCTTGGGGTTCAATCCTGTGCAGTGGAAGGTGGTTGTGACTTCAATTGCGACCAGAAAGTTATCACCAACTCTTCAAGCAGATTACCAGGCAGCAAATCTTTAGGATTCAGCATTGCCTTCTGAGCATTTGACAGTGCAGTCGCTAAGTGTCTTCTTATCTAGAGATGACTGACTCTTCAGAAAGTCCCATAGCTGAGCCCTATTTGTCAAAGGGGTGGCATTGAGCTTCTTCATCCCACAATGCTGTTGATTTGTGCACTATATAGAATTATCCTGTGGCAAGGCATGGTAGCAAATGAATTACTGGAATTGAGATTTTGCCTTACTGATGTTGATACAGAAATTGGACCCAAATTGGTAGCATCCTTAGCTAATTTTATAGGTTGCAAAAGGGATAATGAATCACATTTGGTCATGTTCATAGGGGTTGCTGCTCACAGAACTCCATTGTTTTGACATTGTATGGATTTCTAAAAATTGTTCACAGGGATTACTACCCAGCAGAATTTAACAAGTCTATGTGCCAATGGCAAAATTGATCTCGAACACCTGAATGCAAAGCTAGTTATGAGATACTACAAATTTTTTTGAACATGGACTTCATGTAATTTACTTGACAAGCAATATAGAGTACTTTGGCATCAAAAATTCGATTTCTTCTTGTTAGCCTCTTTCTTTGCTGCAACTTGAACTCCGTGTTTAGCAGCTCTTACACAAACTCTACGACATTTCTGGTGAACCCGACTTGAAAGCGTTGCGTCAATTTTCAGCAAGATGGGAGACTCGCAAGAAGAGATGACAGATGACAATGTCATGAAGCATTTGTTTCAGTCATTTACATCCTATATGCAACAGCAAGCTCACGCGAAGCATGATAGTGATTCCATGGATGCCTTGAAAGCTGTCCAACAGGAGATGAAGCAGTTCAACGGCCAACAAGTGTCTACTTACCTGCATTTGTATGAAGAAAAGATGAAGTTTTTTGGGGTTTCTCAAGATGTTTGGAGCCGCTACTTCTTGCGGATCGTGGTGCGCGCTCTTGAAGTCCGAATTTCAGAAATTCAAGGAACACATGCTGGTTGGACAGAGTTTAAGAAGGCATTAAAAGATGAATATTTCCTGGAGGATACAGGTCTTATGAACCACAGGAATTTCTAAGCATGGGCTTCTATGCCTAATAAGGGACTTTCAGTTACCACCCTTCTGCGAGAGTTTGAGAGCCGCTATGATCGATTGGATGGAAATGAGCAGCAAGCTTTGGAGATGCAGAAAGTGGAATTATTTTTACAAGCTGCTGATGTTGATTTATAGGAAAAGTTGGATGATCTTTTGGAAGATCAAGCTATCGATTCAGGTTTAAAGACCGAGTGGAGACATGTCATTGATGCTGTGAATGCTCTTGTTAAGAAGCAGCGCAGGAGAGTACGATTGCATCCTAATACAGGATCTACTTCTGAAAAATCCTTGGAGACCTCTACTTCTACCCCTGCTGCAAGTTCTATGCCTAAGCCTACTCCTCTTGTTGTAAATCCACCAGTTCTTGCCGCTCCAGTGCCCTTATCAGTAGATGATGTTATTAAAGGCTTGGCAGATTTGACGATAGAGGCAGTCAAAGCTGAAGTTGGAAAATTAAAAGAGCAACTTATGTCAGTACTTGCAGTAGCACCTCCTCCAGAGACTACTTTTCCAGCTGGCCAAAGAAAAGGGAGACAATGTATTTGGTGTGATAGTACAGAGTACCAACACTGCAGAGATTGTGATGCTTTTCAGGAAGCACGTAAGAAGAACATAGTGTTTTGGGGAAAAGATGGGAAGATATGGCTGACAGAAACTGGTGCTCCTCTTGACACAAACTTTGATAAGGGAGGCATGAAGAAGCTCGTTGATGATATGGCTGCGCGATCAGCTTATGTGAGTGTTAGAGGAGATGCTTCACCTTATGGAATCTAGCTTGAGCAAAAATCAGATGGAGACTCTGCTTTATGGTCCTCTGCCTTGGAGATAGAGAGAAGAGGGAAAGTTCAGGCATCCACTATGACTTGTGTGGGCTCCAGCATCCGAGGAGAAACGGGATGGGATTCCCCTGTTGACAGGTATTCTATTTTTGCTTATATGGCGAAAACACAGGGTTTAGATGCCATGGTTGAGGAAAAGAGAAGAAGAGATGAGGAGGGTCTCAGCACCTCCAAAAAGACTAGAGGGGGTGACTTTGTTTCGCCACCTATTAGAGCTCCACCTATGATGAGTTCTCCAACTCAATCAGGTCCTGAACAACCTATGGGAGACAAGCAGATGAAAGAAAAGAGACAACCAAGAAAGTAGCGAGGATTCAAGCTCTTGTCAGATCTTGATATGCAGACGGATATGAGTAAGATTCTTCATGAAAAAATTTTGAATAGTGAAGTCACTTTTACTATTGGAGAAGCTCTTGGGATTGCTAGAAGAGAAATACAGGATTAGATGCAGGATCTTTTGCGGAGGAAACGACATGCGATGGAAGGACTTGCTTTACAGGGATTATGGCATGGAGCTCTTGGGGAAGAGCATGATGATGCAGTGATGGGTGAGAATGCTTCTGTCAATCTGCAGTTGGAGAAAATAGTTCAGCCTATGCAGTATGAAGATGATGAAACCCCTATCCTCATTCCTCGCAGCCATTTTTCATGCAGTCATTGGGCTAGAGCAACCACTGAGATGGTGGTAAGGATTGGAGAGAAACAGATTCCTTTGGTCGCTTTAGTCGATCATGGTTTCGAGATTAATCTTATTTCTCGAGGTGTTTATGAGAGTGGCAAGTGGCCTATGGATGCAGAGCATCGCTGGCGCATGAGAGCGGCCAATAATACTTCTGGTGATATGTATGGTGCTTGGCCGAGCATCAGAATTTCTATTGGTAATGTTGAGGAGGATTATCATTGCTTTGTTCAGGATTCTTGCTCTTATCCGATTATTCTTGGACAGCCTTTCATTACAGAAGCAAGAATGGAGATGAAAGTGATGGATGATGGCTCAGCCTATGCACAGATATGCAGTAAAGATGGTATGCAAGCTGTTCAGTTTATGACTGTTGTAGTAAATCATCCGAGAAATAAGGACTCCTTGCGTGAGGCACCACTACCTGCGAAGGAGTTGGATTTTCATTAGGTACCACTATCTTGCGAGACGCCAATGGTACAGTGCGGAGAAAAGAGGAGATCTCGCCTCCTGGTAGCTAGTCTTTCTCCACTAATTTTGTTGGTTTTTCTTCAGATAGTTCAATGAGTTATCAAAAAATTTGAGATTTGTCTAGAGCTGCCAGGCAGTACATTGGTCGTAAGGAGAAAGAGTTGAAGACTGCAGGTATTTTGCAAGCAGGAGAGCATGTGGATGGGCTGTATGAAGGAATGTCTTATGCAGATACATTGTTTGAGATGGGAAATATGCTGAAAACTGATGTATGTATGGGTTCAAGGATCATACCTGTGCAAACCTTGGATATGTATCACGAAATTTCTGATTTTATGCTGAAAACAGAGTCGGAGGCTGAGATAACTCAGCAAACCAAATCTATGGCTGATCTTGATCAGCTTTCAAAGTTGCAGAGGGCTGAAACCTTTCAGCCAGTAGAGTTAAATGCTGGATAAATTCAGCATATGGAGTATGAGGCTGCATTATGGCAGTCCACAGAGCAGAGGGCTGAAACCTTTCAGCCAACAGAGTTTAATGCTGAAAAATTTCAGCATATAGAGTTTCAGGCTGCACCCATGCAGTCCATAGAGCAAAGGGCTGAAATCTTTTAGCCAACAGAGTTGAGAGTTGCTGAAAAATTGCAGAAATTGCAGCAAAGAAAAGAGTGCCTGACTGATGCCAAGGTTGACACGAAGTATAAAACAGTTGATAAGAAGGTTAAGCCGGTTGCAGGGCCGCTTCCTCCTGATAGTGATGAGTAGATAGAAAAAGCTATGAAGCAGTCTATACTGAGAGATCCTGCAAATATTGGACATAAATTTACAGCTGAAACTCTTGCAGAATTGAAGATTGGAAATAATGATTTCTTGCTTCCAATGGAAAAAGAATGTTTTGGAGAGATGCTTGGACACCATGGTAAGGCATTTGCTTTCTTTTCTCATGAAATTGGCTGCATTAGTCCCGAATTGGTTGCGCCTATGGTCATCTTCACTGTCCCTCATGTGGCATGGAATATACGTCCTATACCTGTGCCTAGAGCACACTTGCCAAAGCTTTTAGAGTTGCTGAATGAGAAGATTAAGATGGGGATTTTGGAACCCTCTTCTGTGCCCTATTCTAACAGGTGGTTTACTGTACCAAAGAAGAATGGTACCTTGAGATTTATTCAGGATATGTAGCCCGTGAATAGAGTGACAATCAGGAATGTGGGAACAGGTCTAGTTGTGGATGAGTTTGCTGAGGCTTTTGCAGGATGAGCCATCTATTCCCTAGGTGACTTGTATTCTGGTTATGATCAGTTTCAGCTTGCCTTGGAAAGCAGGGATATTACCACTATGCAGACACCTATTGGTCTTGTGAGGATGTGTACCTTGCCTCAAGGTGCCACCAACTCAGTTGCTCATATGATGAATGCTATGCATAGAGTTCTACGAGACTATATTCCCCAGTATACCATGCCTTTCCTAGATGATGTGCCTATTAAGGGTTGTGCAGAAGAAGAAAAGAATGAGAGTCTTGATTTGCAAGGATGTAGACAGTTTGTGGCTGAACACTTGGTTGCTTGTGATCAAATATTGACACGATTAGAGGAGGTGAATTTGACTCTTTCAGGGCTGAAATCTGTCTTTGGTGTTAATGAAGTCATCATAGTTGGGCATATGTTTGGTTATTATGGCAGGAATCCTTCACCTGCAAAGGTGGATGCCATAAGCAGGATTGCAGAGTATTGCTTGACTACTTCAGAGGTGCGGAGATTTGTGGGAGCTTGTGTATTTTACATGATTTGGATTCCTCATTTTGCTCACATAGCAGATGTTCTCTATCAGCTGCTTCGAAAAGGGCAGAAATTTCATTGGGATGAGAAGCATTCGAAAGCCATGCGTAAACTCAAGAAGCTGTTGCAGTCAGCTCCTACTCTTCGCAAGGCGGATTATCAGTGTGGACGGCCAATCATGTTGACAGTTGATACCAGCCCTATTGGCATAGGTTGGGCAGTGGGACAAGATGATGCTGATGGAAATAGATATGCAATCCGTTTTGGAGCTAAAGTTCTTAATGAGCGGCAGAGGAGATATCCGTAGATTAAAAGAGTGTTGTGGGGAGTAGTCACTGCACTGAAGTGTGATAAAGGGTATTTTATTGGTGCTTTAGTTCTTGTGGAAACAGATTGTTTGCCTTTGCTTGGCATGATTATTAGCTGTTCGACTCCAGATATAGCGATGCTTTGGTGGATTGCCTATATCAAATCATTGAATCCAAAATTTCGACACATAGCATGAAAAGATAATCCAGTTGGCTGACATGCTTTCTAGAGTGAGATATGAGGATGAGGAGTCAATGCTTGCTGAAGATGATGAGACAGGGTTTGCAGCTTCTGTCCTTGTTCATGATTGTCATGTATCTACTGTTGAAGCCTTTACTGAAGAACTCTATGTTGACGAGTGGCTGCAAATTGGACAGTATCTAAGTTCATTGACTCGAAGAGCTCATTGGACATATGATGAATTCAAGAAAATCAGAAGAAAGGCTTATGGGTATTTCTTGAAAGATGGTTTTCTTTGGAAGCATCCAAAGAAGAGAGGCGGCCTACCCTTGAGAGTAGTTTTTAAGGTAGCGATGCAGATACAGATTATGCGAGAGTTTCATGAGAGTTCTTTGGCTGGTCATAGAGGTGTGTGGGCTACCTATGAGAAAATCAAAGAAAGATATTGGTGGAAAGGGATGTATAAAGATGTTTCCCACTTTGTGGAGACTTGCAAAGACTATCAGCTTTACTCTTTAGTGCGGCATCGTGATGAGTTGCATCCGACCTATCCACTATGTATACATTATAAGTGGGTGGTAGACTTGGTTACTTTGCCAGTGGGACTTTGGCAGATGAGATATCTTGTCTTGGCCAGGGAGGATCTTACAAACTATGTTGAAGGCACATCTTTGCGGACAAAGACCACCACTACAGTATGTAAATTCTTGTTGGAAGAAATATTTTGCAGGTATGGATGTATAGGCAAGATTACAGTTGATCGTGGAGAGCTAGATGTAGACGAAGCTAAGAATTTTTCTCACGGCTTGGGATTAAGTTGGCTCTTACTACTGCCTATAATCCAGAGGGGAATGGCAAGAGCGAAAGAGGACATCCGCCGATAGTTAAGGCATTGGCAAAAGATTGTAGAGGTCGGATTGGAGATTGGCCGAGATTATTACATTTTGCATTATGGGCAGATCGTTCTAGACATAGCGTGACTACTGGATATATGCCTGTAGAGTTGATGTATGGGCAAAAACCTATCATGCCTACTGAAATTTGTGCTCTCACATGGAGTGCTCTTCCATGGCATGAGAATTTATCAAGGGAGGAGCTTTTAGCTCTGTGGATTCGTCAATTAGAGAGATTGGCAGAAGATGTGCAGCTACTAGCAGTTGATCGTTTGAAGGCAGCCCGACTCAGAAACAAGGACAGGTTTGATTTGAGGCATCGCTTGAGGCCTAGAGCCATAAAAGAAGGAGACTGGGTTCTAGTCTACGATAGTAGTCTAGAGAATCAGCATAGTAGAATGAGAAAAATTGTTCAAAGATGGTTTGGACCGTATGAGGTGAAATAGGTTTTTGACAATGCTACCTATGAGTTGGTTGAATTGGATGGGACGGTATTGAGGGTGCCCATTGCTAGAAAACAAGTCAAGATTTTCAAGAGAAGAGAAGATGAAGAGTATGCACTTGAAGCATTGGCAGAAGAAGAGCAGGTAGAAGAAAGTCTAGGAGAAGAAGCAGAGAATATGGATGATGAAGCTGATGGAGAAACAGGTCCACCAGAAACTGATGAAGGACTGGACCTGTTTGTGGACTTGAATGATCCTGGATAGTTGGCTCATCCGGAGGATGCGCAGGTTTAGAGGGGGTGAATGTCGTGCTGCTGCGCATCCGAGCCGTAAACACCTCCATTTTTGTTGTGCATCTGTGTTATCTTTTCGCGTGTGTTTCATTGTGTGTGATTGCTGCATTATCTTTCCGCCCTTTTCAGTACCCACATCCAATGTATATACTCCACTTGTGTGTATGTGTTTGTGTGTGTTTCTATTTGTGTGCATGTTGTGTGTGTGCGTCAAAAAAATATGAAAAATTGATGCCAAAGGACATTATCAAGTTGTTAATTTCAATGATGATCTCCAAGAAAAGTGCAGGAAATCGTGGAATCAAAGGAAGCTTTGTAGAAGCCGACATTTAAGCTATGAAGATAAAGGTTGCATGTGAACAAGGTCAACGTAATATGCGGGATAAAGAATTGTTGAAGAAGATACATTAGCACTATCTGCTATGGAGGAGAAGGGTTCATATGCCTTTGCCGAAGACTTTTTGAATGGAGGAGTCTCTGCGGCTATCTCAAAGATTGTTTCTTCCCTCCTTCTTGTGTATTCCCTTGATTATGCTAGAATTCGCCATGCCAATGAAGTCAAGACTGCAAAGAAAGGAGGGGAATGTTAATTCAATGGACTCTTGGATGTCTACAAGAAGACTCTTAGAAAGTTTTTATAAATTTGGGGTTGTGATGGTAATGACATCCACAGAGAATCTTTAGATTATCGACTTAAAGGTGCCCGTTCGGATGGATCTAGGAGAAAAGCCTATAGAGCCTACTGTTTTGAGAGAAGGCTTTCTGTTTCGAAAATTGGAGGGAAAGATCAAAAGCTTTGCATCCTCAAAATAGCCTTACCAATGCTAAGTTGAGATTGTGGGCGCTCAAAATTCAAAAGGGCGCATTGCTATGGAATTTAGGGTGGAAGCTATGAAAAGAGGTGGCGATCAGAGAGGCTGAAAACCTTGCATATGGTGGAGGGAAGGACTTGGACATCTACCTATGGCCGGAATTAGCGGTGGCCATGGAGCAGATGCGATCATCAGTACATCATCGAGTGCGCCCGACAAAGATCTGAAATTCTTACGTGAAGGAGATTGACGCTCCCAGCGATGATTACAATTCTGAGAATTTCTTCTGTTTCTTTGGAGGATTGATCCACTTTTGGAGAGGCGGCCTATAGCTCCACAGCAGGCAGTTTCTAAGGTGCTTGTCTTCTCTCACCCGGAGCCCCTTTCAGCACTCGCTCTGGGGAAAAAAACTTCAAGGATTGCACCGATCTCCTTCAAGCCGCAAATTTTCTTATTGAAGCTCGGATTGAGCACGAATCCACAACCAACTAGAAAGAGGACATTCCGAGAATGCCAAGGAAAAATAGCAGTGGACAGAGGCGACTGAAGGGGAGATGAATGATATGAGGATCTGAATGTTAGCAGATGAAGCTCTGCAAGCGGATGACAAAGAGCAAGCTCTGCGACATGGAGATGTTCAAAGATTTGCAATCGAAGAAGATGCTGCAGTTGGTCCGAGGAGATGGAGATGCTGCAACCAATCATAAGAAAAGGTCGATGCTTGCCAACATGGCCATCGAGCTTGAAGTTACGGTGATCCTATTATGAATGTAAAGTTGTTTCATTATCATAAGGATGGGGTGGCAAATCAGAAGAGGGACTTGGGGTTCAATCCCGTGCAGTGGAAGGTGGTTGTGACTTCAATTGCGACCAGAAAGTTATCACCAACTCTTCAAGTAGATAACTAGGCAGCAAATCTTTAGGATTCAGCATTGCCTTCTGAGCATTTGGCAGTGCAGTCGCTAAGTGTCTTCTTATCCAGAGATGAATCATAGACTGACTCTTCAGAAAGTCCCATAGCTGAGCCCTATTTGTCAAAGGGGTGGCATTGAGATTCTTCATCCCACACTGCTGTTGATTTGTGCACTATATAGAGTTATCCTGTGGCAAGGCATGGTAGAAAATGAATTACTGGAACTGAGATTTCGCCTTACTGATGTTGATACAGAAATTGGACCCAAATTGGTAGCATCCTTAGCTAATTTTATAGGTTGCAAAAGGGATAATGAATCACATTTAGTCATGTTCACTGGGGTTGCTGCTCACAGAACTCCATTGTTTTGACATTGTATGGATTTCTGAAAATTGTTCGCAGGGACTACTACCCAGCAGAATTTAACAAGTCTATGTGCCAATGGAAAAACTGATCTCGAACACCTGAATGCAAAGCTGGTTATGAGATACTATAGATTTTTCTGAACATGGACTTCATGTAATTTACTTGACAAGCAATATAGAGTACTTTGGCATCAAAAATTCGATTTCTTCTTGTTAGCCTCTTTCTTTGCTGCAACTTGAACTCCGTGTTCAGCAGCTCTTACACAAAGTCTACGACATTTTTGGTGAGCCCGACGTGAAAGTGCTGCGTCAATTTTCAACAAGATGGGAGACTCACAAGAAGAGATGACAGATGACAATGTCATGAAGCATCTGTTTCAGTCATTTACATCCTATATGCAGCAGCAAGCTCACGCGAAGCGTGATAGTGATGCCATGGATGCCTTGAAAGCTGTTCAACAGGAGATGATGTAGTTCAATGGCCAACAAGTGTCTACTTACCTGCATTTTTATGAAGAAAAGATGAAGCTTTTTGGGGTTTCTCAAGATGTTTGGAGCCGCTACTTCTTGCGGTTCGTGGTGCGCGCTCTTGAAGTCTGAATTTCAGAAATTCAAGGAACACATGATGCTGGTTGGACAGAGTTTAAGAAGGCATTAAAAGATGAATATTTCCTGGAGGATACAGGTCTTATGAACCGCAGGAATTTCTTAGCATGGGTTTCTATGCCTAATAAGGGACTTTCAGTTACCGCCCTTCTGCGAGAGTTTGAGAGCTGCTATGATCAGTTGGATGGAACTAAGCAGCAAGCTTTGGAGATGCAGAAAGTGGAATTATTTTTACAAGCTGCTGATGCTGATTTATAGAAAAAGTTGGATGATCTTTTGGAAGATCAAGCTACCGATTCAGGTTTAAAGACCGAGTGGAGACATGTCATTGATGCTGTGAATGCTCTTGTTAAGAAGCAGCGCACGAGAGTACAATTGCATCGTAATACAGGATCTGCTTCTGAAAAATCCTTGGAGACCTCTACTTCTACCCCTGCTGCAAGTTCTATGCCTAAGCCTACTCCTCCTATTGTAAATCCACCAGTTCTTGCCGCTCTAGTGCCCTTATCAGTAGATGATGTTATTAAAGGCTTGGCAGATTTGACGATAGAGGCAGTCAAAGCTGAAGTTGGAAAATTAAAAGAGCAACTTATGTCAGTACCTGCAGTAGCACCTGCTCCAGCGACTGCTTTTCCAGCTGGCCAAAGAAAAGGGAGACGATGTATTTGGTGTGATAGTACAGAGCACCAACACTGCAGAGATTGTGATGCTTTTCAGGAAGTGCGTAAGAAGAACGTAGTGTTTTGGGGACAAGATGGGAAGATATGGCTGACAGAAACTGGTGCTCCTCTTGACACGAACTTTGGTAAGGGAGGCATGAAGAAGCTCGTTGATGAAATGGCTGCGCGATCAGCTTAGATGAGTGTTAGAGAAGATGCTTCAGCTTATGGAGTCCAGCTTGAGCAGAAATTAGATGGAGACTCTGCTTTATGGTCCTCTGCCTTGGAGATAGAGAGAAGAGGGAAAGTTCAGGCATCCACTATGACTTGTGTGGGCTCCAGCATCCGAGGAGAAACGGGATGGGATTCTCCTGTTGACAGGTATTCTATTTTTGCTTATATGGCAAAAACACAGGGTTTAGATGCCATGGTTGAGGAAAAGAGAAGAAGAGATGAGGAGGGTCTCAGCACCTCCAAAAAGACTAGAGGGGGTGACTTTGTTTCGCCACCTATTACAGGTCCACCTATGACGAGTTCTCCAGCTCAATCAGGTCCTGAACAACCTATGGGAGACAAGAAGATGAAAGAAAAGAGACAACCAAGAAAGTAGCGAGGATTCAAGCTCTTGTCAGATCTTGATATGCAGACAGATATGAGTAAGATTTTTCATGAAAAATTTTTGAATAGTGAAGTCACTTTTACTGTTGGAGAAGCTCTTGGGATTGCTAGAAGAGAAATAGAGGATCAGATGCAGGATCTTTTGCGGAGGAAACGACATGCGATGGAAGGACCTGCTTTACAAGGATTATGGCATGGAGCTCTTGGGGAAGAGCATGATGATGCAGTGATGGTTGAGAATGCTTCTGTCAATCCGCAGTTGGAGAAAATAGTTCAGCCTATGCAGTATTGGAGAGAAACAGATTCCTTTGGTCGCTTCAGTCGATCATGGTTCCGAGATTAATCTTATTGCTCGAGGTGTTTATGAGAGTGGCAAGTGGCCTATGGATGCAGAGCATGGCTGGCGCATGAGAGCGGCCAATAATACTTCTGGTGATATGTATGCTGCTTGTCCGAGCATCAAAATTTCTATTGGTAATGTTGAGGAGGATTATCATTGCTTTGTTCAGGATTCTTGCTCTTATCCGATTATTCTTGGACAGCCTTTCATTACAGAAGCAAGAATGGAGACGAAAGTGATGGATGATGGCTCAGCCTATGCACAGATACGCAGTAAAGATGGTATGCGAGCTATTTAGTTTATGACTCTTGGAGTAAATCATCCGAGAAATAGGGACTCCTTGCGTGAGGCACCACTACCTGCGAAGGAGTTGGATTTTCATTAGGTACCACTGTCTTGCGAGACGCCAGTGGTACAGTGCGGAGAAAAGAGGAGATCCTGCCTCCTGGTAGCCAGTCTTTCTCCACTAATTTTGTTGGTTTTTCTTCAGATAGTTCAGTGAATTATCAGAAAATTTGAGATTTGTCTAGAGCTGCCAAGCAGTACATTGGTCGTAAGGAGAAAGAGTTGAAGACTGCAGGTATTTTGCAAGCAGGAGAGCATGTGGATGGGCTGTATGCAGGAATGTCTTATGCAGATACATTGTTTGAGATGGGAAATATGCTAAAAACTGATGTATGTATGGGTTCAAGGATCATACCTATGCAAACCTTGGATATGTATCAGGAAATTTCTGATTTTATGCTGAAAACAGAGTCAGAGGCTGAGAAAACTCAGCAAACCGAATCTATGGCTGATATTGATCAGCTTTCAAAGTTGCAGAGGGCTGAAACCTTTCAGCCAGCAGAGTTAAATACTGGATAAATTCAGCATATGGAGTATGAGGCTGCATTATGGCAGTCCACAGAGCAGAGGGCTGAAACCTTTCAGCCAACAGAGTTTAATGCTGAAAAATTTCAGCATACAGAGTTTCAGGCTGCACCCATGCAGTCCATAGAGCAAAGGGCTGAAATCTTTCAGCCAACAGACTTGAGAGTTGCTGAAAAATTGCAGAAATTGCAGCAAAGAAAAGAGTGCCTGACTGATGCCAAGGTTGACACGAAGTATAAAACAGTTGATAAGATGGTTAAGCCGGTTGCAGGGCCGCTTCCTCCTGATAGTGATGAGCAGATAGAAAAAGCTATGAAGGAGTCTATGTTGAGAGATCCTGCAAATATTGGACATAAATTTACAGCTGAAACTCTTGCAGAATTGAAGATTGGAAATGATGATTTCATGCTTCCAGTGGAAAAACAATGTTTTAGAGAGATGCTTGGACGCCATGGTAAGGCATTTGCTTTCTTTTCTCATGAAATTGGCTGCATTAGTCCCGAATTGGTTGCGCCTATGGTCATCTTCACTGTCCCTCATGTGGCATGGAATATACGTCCTATACCTGTGCCTTGAGCACACTTGCCAAAGCTTTTAGAGTTGCTGAATGAGAAGATTAAGATGGGGATTTTGGAACCCTCTTCTGCGCCCTATTCTAATAGGTGGTTTACTGTACCAAAGAAGAATGGTACCTTGAGATTTATTCAGGATATGCAACCCGTGAATAGAGTGACAATCAGGAATGTGGGAACAGGTCCAGTTGTGGATGAGTTTGCTGAGGCTTTTGCAGGATGAGCCATCTATTCCCTAGGTGACTTGTATTCTGGTTATGATCAGTTTCAGCTTGCCTTGGAAAGCAGGGATATTACCACTATGCAGACACCTATTGGTCTTGTGAGGATGTGTACCTTGCCTCAAGGTGCCACCAACTCAGTTGCTCATATGATGAATGCTATGCATAGAGTTCTACGAGACTATATTCCCCAGTATACCATGCCTTTCCTAGATGATGTGCCTATTAAGGGTTGTGCAGAAGAAGAAAAGAATGAGAGTCTTGATTTGCGAGGATGTAGACAGTTTGTGGCTGAACACTTGGTTGCTTGTGGGCAAATATTGACACGATTAGAGGAGGTGAATTTGACTCTTTCAGGGCTGAAATCTGTCTTTGGTGTTAATGAAGTCATCATAGTTGGGCATATGTTTGGTTATTATGGCAGGAAGCCTTCACCTGCAAAGGTGGATGCCATAAGCAGGATTGCAGAGTATTTCTCGACTACTTGAGAGGTGCGGAGATTTGTGGGAGCTTGTGTATTTTACATGATTTGGATTCCTCATTTTGCTCACATAGCAGATGTTCTCTATCAGCTGCTTCAAAAAGGGTAGAAATTTCATTGGGATGAGAAGCATTCGAAAGCCATGCGTAAACTCAAGAAGCTATTGCAGTCAGCTCCTACTCTTCGCAAGGCGGATTATCAGTGTGGACAGCCAATCATGTTGACAGTTGATACCAACCCTATTGGCATAGGTTGGGCAGTGGGACAGGATGATGCTGATGGAAATAGATATGCAATCCGTTTTGGAGCTAAAGTTCTTAATGAGCGGCAGAGGAGATATCCGTAGATTAAAAGAGTGTTGTGGGGAGTAGTCACTGCACTGAAGTGTGATAAAGGGTATTTTATTGGTGCTTTAGTTCTTGTGGAAACAGATTGTTTGCCTTTGCTTGGCATGATTATTAGCTGTTCGACTCCAGATATAGCGATGCTTTGGTGGATTGCCTATATCAAATCATTGAATCCAAAATTTCGACACATAGCAGGAAAAGATAATCCAATTGGCTGACATGCTTTCTAGAGTGAGATATGAGGATGAGGAGTCAATGCTTGCTGAAGATGATGAGACAGGGTTTGTAGCTTCTGTCCTTGTTCATGATTGTCATGTATCTACTGTTGAAGCCTTTACTGAAGAACTCTATGTTGACGAGTGGCTGCAAATTGGATAGTATCTAAGTTCATTGACTCGAAGAGCTGATTGGACAAATGATGAATTCAAGAAAATCAGAAGAAAGGCTTATGGGTATTTCTTGAAAGATGGTTTTCTTTGGAAGCATCCAAAGAAGAGAGGCGGCCTACCCGTGAGAGTAGTTTGTAAGGTAGCGATGCAGATACAGATTATGCGAGAGTTTCATGAGAGTTCTTTGGCTGGTCATAGAGGTGTGTGGGATACCTATGAGAAAATCAAAGAAAGATACTGGTGGAAAGGGATGTATAAAGATGTTTCCCACTTTGTGGAGACTTGCAGAGACTGTCAGCTTTACTCTTTAGTGCCGCATCGTGGTGAGTTGCATCCGACCTATCCACTATGTATGCATTATAAGTGGGTGGTAGACTTGGTTACTTTGCCAGTGGGACTTTGGCAGATGAGATATCTTGTCTTGGCCAGGGAGGATCTTACAAACTATGTTGAAGGGGCAGATCTTTGCGGACAAAGACCACCACTACAGTATGTAAATTCTTGTTGGAAGAAATATTTTGCAGGTATGGATGTATAGGCAAGATTACAGCTGATCGTGGAGAGCTAGATGCAGACGAAGCTAGAGAATTTTTCTCACGGCTTGGGATTAAGTTGGCTCTTACTACTGCCTATCATCTAGAGGGGAATGGCAAGAGCGAAAGAGGACATCCGCCGATAGTTAAGGCATTGGCAAAAGCTTGTAGAGGTCAGATTGGAGATTGGCCGAGATTATTACCTTTTGCATTATGGGCAGATCGTTCTACACATAGCGTGACTACTGGATATATGCCTGTAGAGTTGATGTACGGGCAAAAACCTGTCATGCCTACTGAAATTTGTGCTCTCACATGGAGTGCTCTTCCATGGCATGAGAATTTATCAAGGGAGGAGCTTTCAGCTCTTTGGATTCGTCAATTAGAGAGAATGGCAGAAGATGTGCAGCGCAGTTGATCGTTTGAAGGCAGCCCGACTCAAAAACAAGGACAGGTTTGATTTGAGGCATCGCTTGAGGCCTAGAGCCATAAAAGAAGGAGATTGGGTTCTAGTCTACGACAGTAGTCTAGAGAATCAGCATAGTAGCATGAGAAAAATGGTTCAAAGATGGTTTGGACCGTATGAGGTGAAATAGGTTTTTGACAATGCTACCTATGAGTTGGCTGAATTGGATGGGATGGTATTGAGGGTGCCCATTGCTGGAAAACGAGTCAAGATTTTCAAGAGAAGAGAAGATGAAGAGCATGCACTTGAAGCATTGGCAGAAGAAGAGCATGTAGAAGAAAGTCTAGCAGAAGAAGCAGATAATATGGATGATGAAGCTAATGGAGAAACAGGTCTACCAGAAATTGATGAAGGACTGGACCTGTTTGTGGACTTGAATGATCCTGGATAGTTGGCTCATCCAGAGGATGCGCAGGTTTAGAGGGGGTGGATGTCGTGCTGCTGCGCATCGAGCCGTAAACACCTCCATTTTTGTTGTGCATGTGTGTTATCTTTTCGTGTGTGTTTCATTGTGTGTGATTGCTGCATTATCTTTCCGTCCTTTTCAGTACCCACATCCAATGTATATACTCCACTTGTGTGTTTGTGTTTGTGTGTGTTTCTGTTTGTGTGCATCTTGTGTGTGTGTGTCAGAAAAATATGAAAAATTGATGCCAAAGGACATTATCAAGTTGTTAATTTCAATGATGATCTCCAAGAAAAGTGCAGGAAATCGTGGAATCAAAGGAAGATTTGTAGAAGCCGACATTTAAGCTATGAAGATAAAGGTTGCATGTGAACAAGGTCAACGTAATATGCCGGATAAAGCATTTTTGAAGAAGATACATTAGCACTATCTGCCATGGAGGAGAAGGGTTCATATGCCTTTGCCGAAGATTTTTTGAATGGAGGAGTCTCTGTGGCTATCTCAAAGATTGCTTCTTCCCTCCTTCTTGTGTATTCCCTTGATTATGCTAGAATTCGCCATGCCAATGAAGTCAAGACTGCAAAGAAAGGAGGGGAATGTTAATTCAATGGACTCTTGGATGTCTACAAGAAGACTTTAGAAAGTTTTTATAAATTTGGGGTTGTGATGGTAATGACACCCACAGTGAATCTTTAGATTATCGACTTAAAGGTGCCCGTTCGGATGGATCTAGGAGAAAAGCCTATAGAGCCTACTGTTTTGAGAGAAGGATTTCTGTTTCGAAAATTGGAGGGAAAGATCAAAAGCTTTGCATCCTCAAAATAGCCTTACCAATGCTAAGTTGAGATTGGGGGCGCTCAAAATTCAAAAGGGGCGCATTGCTATGGAATTTAGGGTGGAAGCTATGAAAAGAGGTGGCGATCAGAGAGGCTGAAAACCTTGCATATGGTGGAGGGAAGGACTTGGACATCTACCTATGGCTGGAATTAGCGGTGGCCATGGAGCAGATGCGATCATCAGTACATCATCGAGTGCGCCTGACAGAGATCTGAAATTCTTACGTGAAGGAGATTGACGCTCCCAGCGATGATTACAATTCCGAGAATTTCTGCTGTTGCTTTGGAGGATTGATCCACTTCTGGAGAGGCGGCCTATAGCTCCACAACAGGCAGTTTCTAAGGTGCTTGTCTTCTCTCACCCGGAGCCCCTTTCAGCACTCGTTCTGGGGAAAAAAACTTCAAGGATTGCACCGATCTCCTTGAAGCCGCAAATTTTCTTATTGAAGCTCGGATTGAGCACGAATCCACAACCAACCAAAAATAGGACATTCCGAGAATGCCAAGGAAAAACAGCAGTGGACAGAGGCGACTGAAGGGGAGATGAACGATATGAGGATCTGAATGTTAGCAGATGAAGCTCTGCAAGCAGATGACAAAGAGCAAGCTCTGCGACATGGAGATGTTCAAAGATTTGCAATCGAAGAAGATGTTGCAATTAGTCCGAGGAGATGGAGATGCTGCAACCAATCGTAAGAAAAGGTCGACACTTGCCAGCATGGGCATCGAGCTTGAAGTTACGACGATCCTATTATGAATGTAAAGTTGTTTCATTATCATAAGGATGGGGTGGCAAATCAGAAGAGGGACTTGGGGTTCAATCCTGTGCAGTGGAAGGTGGTTGTGACTTCAATTGCGACCAGAAAGCTATCACCAACTCTTCAAGTAGATAACCAGGCAGCAAATCTTTAGGATTCAGCATTGCCTTCTGAGCATTTGGCAGTGCAGTCGCTAAGTGTCTTCTTATCCAGAGATGAATCATAGACTGACTCTTCAGAAAGTCCCATAGATGAGCCCTATTTGTCAAAGGGGTGGCATTGAGCTTCTTCATCCCACACACTGCTATTGATTTGTGCACTATATAGAGTTATCCTGTGGCAAGGCATGGTAGCAAATGAATTACTGGAACTGAGATTTCGCCTTACTGATGTTGATACAGAAATTGGACCCAAATTGGTAGCATCCTTAGCTAATTTTATAGGTTGCAAAAGGGATAATGAATCACATTTGGTCATGTTCACAGGGGTTGCTGCTCGCAGAACTCCATTGTTTTGACATTGTATGGATTTCTGAAAATTGTTCACAAGGACTACTACCCAGCAGAATTTAACAAGTCTATGTGCCAATGGCAAAACTGATCTCGAACACCTGAATGCAAAGCTGGTTATGAGATACTACAGATTTTTCTGAACATGGACTTCATGTAATTTACTTGACAAGCAATATAGAGTACTTTGGCATCAAAAATTCGATTTCTTCTTGTTAGCCTCTTTCTTTGCTGCAACTTGAACTCCGTGTTCAGGAGCTCTTACACAAACTCTACGACAACGGCTAGTTCATTTTTATTAAAAATTAAGGTGTCTCTTAAGCGCACGTAGCACGTGCAAAGTGATTGGCTGGTTGATTTTTAAATTATTAGAAACTGTGTGTTTAGCACGAATGCGCGTGGAAAAGGTGGGTGAATATAGTTCATTTTAGCAATTAATTGTGGTTAAGGGATAATGAAAATAAATAAAGCTCACAAAATAAATATTTCATCAATGTCCTCTAGTGACCATCTCCTCCTAGCATCCTTCCGAGACCATGCGCAACCTATAAGTTGCTCATTGAAAATAGCATCATGACTTATGATTACCTTCTTGGAGGATAGATTATAATACTTGTATCCCTTAGAAAAAATTTAATATCCAATGAAAATAAATTCAAACAAAGAGGATCAAGTTTATTATGTGTCTCTTTGGGTACATGAATATAAGCAATACATCCAAAGGTTCAAAAATATGACAAAAAAGAATTTTCACTTATGCATGAAGTAATTTGTATTTTAATAGAAGAAGCACTCTCATAGAAAGATGATTTTGCACCAACACTACTATTAAGATTGCTTTAGCTCACAAACATGGAGGTAAGCCAGAATGAATGAGCATACATCGCATGGTGTGGAGGATAATCCTATTTTTACGTTCAGCAATAACATTCTGTTGAGAACAGTAGAGAACAATATATTCATGATGAACACCTTGATTATTACAATAATCATCAAAATCATTTGAAATGTATTCTCCACCATTATCATTGAAGAGTTTCTTGATGCGACAACCAGTATGCAGTTCTCTTGAGGAGGTGAGCCATAAATATATGTATGTGTCACATGGGTTTAACATAAGGGATTTTTAAAATACCATTTTTACACATTTTTTACATACAAAATAGTTCCAGATAAAGGGGCTACTTAGAAATTGCCCAGGTCTAGCAGCACTGATGATACCCCTGAGATCTCCAATGCAATTAGTAGCACGACAACCATAACTACCACCGAACCCATCGAATGTGAGGCCAAGCTCCAACCTAAAGAGCAATCCAAACTGTGACTATTAGCTACTGTTGAACTCTCTAGTCCTGTTAACTCGAGGAAGTTACTATATATATATCCTCTACATCACATGCGTTCAAGGCCTATTTATAAATATCATTATCTATGAATTTTTATTTAATAAAACATAACCCTTTTCTATTCAATCTATAAATAACCCCTTTATATTACACCCTTATGTATGTTAAAAATGGTATTTTTAAAATACCTTATTTTGAATGTACGTGATGCACACATATATTCATGAGTAACTTACCCGAGCCTGCTAAGCCTCGACCACCCACCCGCCTTCGAGCCTCTTATGAGCAATGATCAATTCTAATCTTGGCCGCAGACTTAGCTGAAAATATGGGGGATGACTTGGTTGCTTGCCTCTGATGCTTGGACGCTACTTTCATGACCTTGGCCAAAAGCTACAATTGAGTAGACTTAGGCCTATTGGAAGAACCTATAGCAATGGAAGTACAAACACTCCCTTGCTCTTGGGAGGAGTCAGAATTTTTATTCGTTAAGGCTTCCAAATCAACCCAAGAGTTAATTGCAATTGAGATTTCCTAGGAGCAAGCAATCAAGCAGCATCTCATTTTGTGGTATCGCAAGAATACAATCATGGCCACAAACCAAGAAATTGAGTAGTCGAAACAACTTACTGAAAATGACTCCTCCTTCTTGCAGAAATGGTATACTTTACGCTTGCAATGGGAGCTAGAGGGATGCCAAATAATGACAAACCTTGAACAACGACGCGCAATCAAGGCATCTGAATATGACCCAACCTATGTCACTCCAACTTCCTATAGGGTGTTGACTTCCATTCGTAATCGACCTCCGGAAGAACACATTGAGGGACATCCTTATTTAGATCGCATTCTCACTGAGGAGGAGTTGCATGTCACTAGTCTAGTGGACTTCGACAAATTCTTGCTTGACGTTCTCACTTACATTACACATGTAGGCTTCCCCATGTCGACATGGATAGCTATGCTATTTTTGAGTATAACCTGAATTTCTATGCCCTGGCTCATGCAAAGGTAAAACACTAAGATTATGTGTTGAACATCCTTCATCCTCTAACCCTTTAATCCTAGGAAGGATTCTTCTCAATTCAAAGAGGTGAAGGTAAGTTGAAATAAAAACAAACCAAATACATAAGAAAAACCATAAAGGAAAATCACACATGAGGGACCTCAATGGTAGGAAAAAACGACTTGTGACTCAGGAATTACCTATTTAATTACCTATTTCGTTGGACATGTATCAATCAGATTCTTTAATTAGCCCATTAAGCATTGGTTCTTTCACGTAATCATATCACCTGACATAGAGAAACAATGTCAAACAAGTTCCTTATTAACAGGGTATCATATTTATCATTGAAATACAAAAAGTCCAGCTTGTAGGCTTATCCACAATTCGCCCGAAGGATATCTAGCAATCCACAGGGATCACTAATCCAAGTTTCCACCCATAGACTAGTATGCGGGCCTTGAGATCGAATCCGGAGTCACGTTAGCCTCTTGTGCAAGTGGAAGGCGAGGGATTTACGGCCAGAGCCCCCCCTGGCACCCAAGTGTCCTCCTACTCCAAGTAGCGCTCAACGGAGAGACCTCTCGCAGTGGGTTCGGTCCACTTTCCCGGCACGGTTATAAACAACCCCCTTGGTTAGGGTCAGGCAGGCAGTCAGGGGTAACTAAAGCTGCCTCTCCCTTCAGGTCTTCAACATGAAGTATTAGATATCCATTTATCTTTTAATTCATTGATCATATAAAGCCAAACAGTGCTCTTAAATCTGTAACAAGCACAAACATTTCCATTGGTCATTTTTGTTGGCAAACTACTAAGGAATGAATCCTTCCTTTTGAATGCGTCTAGCACTCGATCCGAGATGACTTGCGACTTGGAAAAATCCCCCATATCCTGGGTTAGGTCGTACCCTTACTAACCCGACTTGGTCAAACCTTAAGTTCATAGATTATTTCAGTTTATCGGCTGGTCTTTTGCTTCCAAACAATTATCTTTACTCAAGAAAGATACTATATTAGGATGATTATTCATCCTCTTGCAAGATAACTTACGTAAGGACCTGCCAACCTCATTGTGAGAATTGGCCATTCCCTTGTGATCCAATCACAAGATCATATGACTCCGCACTTGTTGCACAAGTGTCGCATCGAACTATGAGACTATTCTACTCATCGAATGGAGTCACGAAACAATCCGTTCCTGATTACATTAGGCTAACGTTGTCAGTCCTAGGGTTCCAAGTTCCATCTCGTAAGATTCTTAGGGACAAACCCTAGATCACTCCCCAAATATGTTTCACTGTCCCTACATTCGGTGAATTTGGGCAAGTATTTAGGGTATAGGAGTTTCAATTTTAGTAATACATACGATTAGTTCATGTATTAATTCCTAGTGAATTTCTTGGAATTTAACTCATTCTAAACGAGTACTCCACGGTTTAGGTGTTTAGGTTTATGCCAATTTGTTTAACTCTTGAAGATAGTTACGTTGTCATTTCATAAACACATGACTCGTTGTCTACGCGTAAATTGATTTTTCAACCCTAACTTATCGATTTAACGTCAGGCATAGGCTAGGTTAATTCCAACTAATCTTCCTATAACTTGTGAACAAAATTCATGCTAAACAAGCAACCTTTTACTAATAATTTATGTAGTTGACAAACGATAAATTGCCTAGAGTTATGCATCGTAAGAATCATTTCATACCTTGCACTTTCCTAAGGATTCCTAGCACTTCCTATGATGATTCATTGCAAAGAAGATATGGCTTATTAATGCGATATGCAGTTTATACTTCCATGTTTAAACAAAGTATACTATTTTAATTCCGTTTTATAACAATGGACATTAATCTAATTTTAATTCATTGCAATGCATAAAGCTATTTGCTAGAAATGCATATCAATCTTTTCTGCCTACTTTATTTTGTTCATTTTATTAGAAGTACTAATGACTGAATTCCTCCGTCGTGAGTTATTTTTTTTTACAAAGCGTTTAAGACAAAAATGCATCCTATTTCAAACAATTAACCTTGCACGATTGAATTATAACAATACCAAATAAAAATTAGGAAGAAAAACCTGGACTTGGGGTGAGATGTCCACGTGGATGCTAGGAGACGACACTCCTGCAACTGCGCCTTAGACCTTCTTAGGAGGCATCACGAATGTAGCCTTTCCGTCGTGGATGTAGCTTTGCGAATTCCCTTTTTGAAATACCACCGTCCTTTATGGGTCTTCTGTTCTTTCCTTTCGTAGCAGCTCTTCGAAGGGATACTGGTGGAGGAGGGAAGAAACCACGAAAAGGGTTTAAAATCCGGAAAGGGGGTATATTGAAAACTCTCCGTGAGTAAGGTTCATTAAAGCCACGGGAAAGGGCTTAATGGCCTTTTTAAAGACTCACAAGGAAGGGAAATAAAAGGTGTAGAAGACCCCTTTGGATATAGGGGATTGCGTATGGGGGAAAAAAAAGGGGTTAAAAGAACTCATGAAAAACTCTTCAAGTCAAATGTCGTGGGGGAAAGAAAAAGGGGCTTAGGGAGCCCTTAGAGGGATTTTAAAGACACAGGGAGAAAAAGGCCTTTAGGTTAAAACCCTTTTATGGGGGGAAAAGGCCCTAAGGGAGCCTTAGAGAGGAATTTTAAGGGGGGGTTTCAAGATGCCACAAGAAGGGGGCCTAAGGAGGGTTCAAAACACGGGGGAGAATAAGACCTTTAAGGTCAGAGTTACTTTGGGGGGGAAAGGGGGCTTATGAAGCCCCTTGGAAGCTTCTAGAAGCATCAATGCTTCTACACGTGGGGCGAGTTTAGAGGCCGTCGACAAACGGCGGCAAAAATCGGACTGCTGGGTGGCAGACGGAATTACAACGGCCTCTGCAGCACTTCCTCTCCACTCACGGCAGTGGCAATGCGTCAACGACCTCGATCTCTCTCTCCCTCACGATGCTCCAGAGTCTCCCCTTATGCATTAATGGCAGCTCTCTCTCTGTCGTTCCGCTTGCATCCCCCCATTTATATAGGTAAGGGGAGGGGGATCCTCCCTCCCTTGCGTGTCGTCAGGCATGGCCACTAGCCTAGGCAAGCTCGAGCAAGGAGCTTGCCCACCATACTATTCCCCTCTTCCTCCAGCTCGACAGTTGACTGGAGGAGAGGGGAAATAAAAGAAAATTGCCTACGCCTTCGGGATATTACACCATCAAGAGGATCGTGGATCAGTGCAACCTCGCCACACAAATCAAAAAGTTCAGTTGACCACACTAGGTGTGTAGAATTTCTGAAGACGTATGACTTCGATATCAAAAATTTAGGACAAGAGCCTGACCACACTCGGTGTGTGGAATTCTTGAAGACATATGAATCTGATAACGAGAGTGGGACAATGTCCTTGACAAGCAGGAAAGAAATCAAGTAGGTGCAGGTCCTGCTCAGCAAGGCCTTAGTGGAGAAGGCATTGGGGTTGGAATCGAAGGTGAAGAGGCATAAAAGAGATATCTATGCCATGCTGGAGATGAAGAAGGAAAGTGTCTTAACAAACGATGGCATCAGTATTCAGGACATTCTTGATGCGGAGGTCATATTGCAAGCAAAGGTGATCCATGCCCTCTTCTCCAACCTAAGATACAATTTTATAATGCATAGGATTGGCTGCATGTGCTGGAGATCATGGTGACTCATTTGTTGCATGAAGTGGATTGGAACGGCTATGTTAGGAAAACCATACACCAATCAACCAAGACACTCGACCTTGGGAGGAGACTGGTGGGTGGAGAATCCCCACCATCAAAGGGAACTAACAAGAAAAAGCCCTAGGCCAAGGCCTCATTCATAGGGTATGGAGGAGTCTTGACTACCCTTATCTGAGAGGCGATAAAAGAGGCGCAAGATGGAGAAGAGAGATCAGATGAAACACTCGAGAGGTCACCTCCTTGTCATGACAAAGAACTGTCAAGTGAGAGGACGGTTAGTGAAGAAGAGGGAGAGCAAGAGGCTCAATCCAGAAAGAGGAAGGCGAAGATGCCTAAAAAGAAAACAGAAAAGGAGAAGCAGGAGGAAGAGAGGAAGAAAAAAGAGGAAACGGACCTATTTAAAGCCAAGGCTAAGTCAAAAAGAGCCACAGAAAAGAGGGGGAGAAAAATTGTTGAACAAGAGGAGTTGAGAAGGAAAGAAGCGGAGGACTTGCCACAAGCTGTGCACATGTTGATAGAATAGCACTGCAGGCAAAAGGAACTAGCAGCAATGAGCCCACCTAGGGAAGACAAAGGACTGAAACTAGTGCCCAAGCATCAAAAGACTTACCTCCACCCGACCCTGAAGGAAAGGGCAAAGTCGAACTCCACTCGACCCCCTCTACCCTCCTGCTCAATATTCGAACCTTCACAACAACGCCAGGCATCCCAACCATAGTGGACGCCAGCAACCTCATGGCATGGGTGAAATTCTTGGTCCATAAGGCATATATCCCAATGCCCACCTCTAGTGTGGGAACCGCAATGACAGGAGTGAAAAGATCGACTTGCAGACCTTGAATCTCAATAGGGCCCAATGACCAAAAATAGATACTACCACCACAGAGCCACAGCCCAGTGACTAAGATGAGCATGTGAGGGAGCTCTATGCTCAGGTAGAAAGAGAAAAGGAGGAGAAGAGAGCGGTTGTGGTGAACCTGAAAACAAAAAAGGAAATTTAAAGCTCCCTCCAGCTAGAGAAGACCCACCAACTGGCCTTGCAACAAAAAGAAATCCACTCACTAAAAGCAGAACTAAGGGCCAAGGAAAACAACAAAGAATGGTGGCGAAAAAGTGTGGAGGAAGAGAAACAAGAGCTGATTGCAATGCAAAGGGAATATAAACTCCTGGTTCTACAACAAGTGGAGCTCAAAACGTAAATGAGAAAACTCTAGGAGAGAATGGAAGAGCTCGCCACACTGGAAGTAGAGAGAGTACAAGAGAAAGAAGAACAGAAAAAAGAAAAAGAAGAAGTAGAGTGTGGAATGCAAATACAAAGGGAGGAACAAGCAACACTAGAAAAGGAGATTGAGTGCCTAACAAAAGAAAAAGAAAAACTTGTAGAAAAATGGAAAAGGCAAGAGCTACTGATAGTGGCCCTATCACAAAGGCAAGGTGAGGGCTTGGAAGAGTTCAACAGGAGGGTAGAAGAATGGGCTAGCCAAAACAAGAAAAGAGTCAAATCCTTGGCATGCCATCTCACTCAAGAAAAAAAAGAAAGGATATTTGCTAAAACAAGAGTGACAGCTACCCAAGTGAGCTTCCAAATCTAGCAATGCACCTTCCTGGATACCCTGTTGGATGTCAATTAGGTAGAGGAAAGAGAGTCCATAGAAACAATAAGAAAGAAACTAGGATTGGCTCATAGAACACAGAAAGCAGGACTACAAATGCCGCCACAACCTACTCGAGTTGGCCCAAGCCTAGAAGAGCAACACCATTATTTCCTATTGGCAGGCTTAATATCAGAGGAAGTGGACACGTTGGGGTTCATCGAAGAAGAAAAACATGGGCTAAGCTAGGAGAGAGAAATGGATGAGAAATTTGGAGTGGGATCATATGAAGAGGAGCTAGTCCCACCCCCTCCTTCCCTGCGACTTGAAGAGTAGCAACATGCAGACACCTTCGTAGAAAGAAAGGTAGCACTGAGGGAAAGTAGGAAACAAATGGTGGAGGAGACAATGAGAAAATGGAATGCCAAGGGAGTGAGGGCACCCCATGCACCTATCCCACCGTGTGTGGATGACACCCTAGCAAGCTTTCATGCTCACCTTGTAATCAGGGAGAGGCAAGAAATCGCCAGGAGCCCCTTTGACCTTAACTTCCAATTCCTCGCCACCCTGCGCAGGGTTTTACCCATCAAGGTGGTGGAGAAGGTGAAGGCGGACTTGGGAAAAAGTGGCTAGAGGAGAGAGCGCAAAACCCCACATTATGGGCCACTAAATATGTTGAATTCTGGAAAAATAAATTTTTTGAAGTACCAAGGTCTGTGCTTGGCTATGAATGCCAACCTACATAGAGAAGAAGGGTCTGCAACACCAACTTGGACACTTGGATGGCCTTTTTGCAACACTCAACCCTTTGAGTGGAATGACCCAACCTTTATACCCTACCCTCGAAGGGTGGGAGTGGATTTTGACTCCACTGTCCCACGACTACTACGACTTTCCTATAACTTATAACCATCATTATACTACATATGAAGATGCCCTTTTCTTTACATTAAAAAACTTGTATGATACCCTAATCCAATTCACTAATGAATTCTCTTCGCGCCCTGACCCCACCTTTATTACTACCTGTAATTACCTTAGATTGCTTAGGATACTCCTTAGGCAAGAACCCACCTTGCAGGAGCGCATCCTCCCAGTACTCCATTTTGATCCTAACACTATAGATAGTTGCACAATGGCTTAGCTAATGATGTGATCTGCTCTATTGCCTTCATTTTGCTTACCTCTACTAGAGAACAAGAATGATAATTGCTTCACCTACTGCAATCATCTATTCCTCTCCATCACCACCCTCTTCAAGTCAACCTAAACCTCAAGGGGTATCTCTAAAGCCATCAATTCCTTAATAAATCTATTAAGCCCCCTTCTCCACCTCACTTTGATGATGAAGATTAAACTTATGTCATGACTATGTAACTTTATTATTATTCTAAAAAAAACTAAGAAGAGAAAGAAAAAGGAAAATATATCACACGTCGCCACCAGAAGTTGCACATCGACCATAGTCATTGCACCTAAGGGTCCTCAAGTTAGGAGCGTCTGATGGCTTTGGTCGATTGGCTCCATCACTAGCCCCCTAGCCTCATTTTGATATGCCACTTCACGCTTAGGGAACATCAAGGACAGGACACACCTAGGGAGGTAAAACTCTCCTATGGTTAGACCTCTCACCCTAAGCTACACGCATCGCACCTCCCTTATGCACAAACTAAGTCCTTATGTGAGGGGAAACGCCCATACTTGCTCCCAGTCCCATTAGCATGAGCACGTTGCACCACATGAAAATGGAACACACCCCTAGGTAGTGCACATTATTTTCTTTTTAAGTACAAACAAAGGCCCCAACCACTAACCCCAGAGACCCCATCATCCATGCAATACACTCCCCATCTACACCGAGGTAGCCCTAATCAAAAAGTGAATGAAGATGCTCATTTGGAACAATGTAAGAGAAGGCAACCATGGAGGGCCAGGAGAGACGGATCCATCTAACACCATATTCAATTTTAAAGATGGATTCACCCACCATTAGCCTCTCTCCCCACTGGGATCCATCCAACACCATCGTCAATTTCAAGTCTATAAATCCCTCTAGCACCAGGGATCATATCCATCGCAATGACCTTTCAATTCCATAAATCCCTCCGACAGGTCCATAAATCCCTCCAGCACCAGTGATCATATCCAACAAATGGACCTTTGAGTTCCATAAATCCCTCCAACAGGTCCATAAATCCCTCGAGCACCAGAGATCATGTCTAATGCAAGGGCCTTTTAATTCCATAAATCCCTCCAACAGGTCCATACATCCCTCCAACACTAGGATTCATTCCCAACTCAAGAACCTTACAATTCCATAAATCCCTTTAACCCACCCCCAACAGGCTTGTATACCGACTCAAAAAGCCACTTGGATACCCCAACAACACCATCGGACTCAATATTCAGCAAGTGCCATGGGACTGGCACTTAACTAGGAGAGAGGTAATGTTAATCCTCAAATGAATAAGGTGGAAAATCCAAAAAATCTAAAGAAGAAGACAAGGCCAAGGCAAAAGCAAAATGGAGAATGAAAGCACACCAAGAAAAATCAAGAAACACAAGAAGTGTGAAAAGTCCTAAATCAAGGAGAGGTGCACAAGAAAAGGGGCAAGTCAATACTTTTGTAAAAGAGCACAAGGCACACCATGATTTATTTTAAAAGTGTCAAGCCTTGACCCACTATGCAAATTGTAAATGTAGATGGGCGGTAGAAAGGAAGATAGAAAGATATGAGAACAATGTACAAAGGGGATGACCGCCCAAAGGGGATTTAGGGATTTGTATATAAAGTTCAAAAAGTGAATAAGAGTGCATTGTTTGGTGTGTGGAAACAAGACTCACCTTCTTCTCTTCTCTTTCCTTGCTTGTGTGTGCATGAGGGAGGAAGTGTGAGAGTGTGAGGGAGTGAGTGTGTGGGGTTGAGGGATCAAGGAGGTGAAGCTCTCCACCATCTCCACTCTTCTTCTTCTCTTCTCTTCTCTTCTCTTGTCTCGCGTGCGGCTATGGAGGATGGAGCTTGGAGGTGGAGGCTTGAGGATGCTTGAGCTTGCATCAAGAATCATGGAGCTATCGGCAGAGTGCTTGAGAGAGGAAGCAACTCAATCGGGCATCAAGGTAAGCTCACTATGCTCGTGAAGAAGGATAATGTGTTAGCTATGTGAGAGGTAGCCATTAGTGCTTTCTTGAAATGCTTGAACAATAAGCGATCCGTGGGTCTTGGCAGTTGAGTTTGCGGTCATCCCCACACCTTGTATGAAGGTTTGTCATTACATATTACATGTGCCATCAATCACAAAGAATTTAGTATCTATTCGTCAAATGATAGAACAATAATTATATGTTCAAAATTTTTAGAAAATATTTTAATGATAAGTATAGGGTTGATCACAAAAGGAAGTATATTTGGTTGCATGTTCACTTTAGATACTTGAATTCTTGCTATAAATACTACTATGTATACAAAAGACAAAGAAGTGGTGGTTGTAACCATTGAAATATGGAAAAAATATATTTAATATGAAATATATAAATGCTAGAACTAATGTAGTCCAAAGGGTTGATTACATGGTTGCTTATTTTTAAAGTCAAAATCTCATATAGTATATAAAGCATGACAATTTAGTAAGCAAGTAAGACCACCTTTTTTGCATGATAGAGATGTGGGTAAGAATATACTTGATGTTATGCATACAGATGTTTGGGGGCTACAAAGAACATATCTCTTGGTGGCAATAAATATTTTATAATATTTATTGATGATTTTTTTAGAAAGCTATGGGTGTATTTCATGAAGGAAAAGAGTGATGTATTTGAGCACTTTAAAACTTTTAAGGCTACTGTTGAAATAGAAATATTTTTGAAAGTTAAGTGCTTGATATCGGATATTGAGGGGGAGAATGCCTCTCTAATGAGTTCAATTACTTCTTGAGGTCTCATAGGATAAAGAGACACTTGCAAGTATACCCCACAACAAAATGGGTTTACATAAAGAAAAAATAAACATATTACAAAAGTTATATGAGTATTGATGGCTGAAAAGAACTTACCAAAATATTTATGGCTTGGAGCTATTTATGAGCTTACATAGCTACAATTAGTGTAATGACTCTTGAAGAATGCTTTACAGGTAAGAAGTCTGATGTGTCACACTTGAAAGTGTTTGGTTGTATTTTATATGTTTCTTGCTAGATGAGTTGTGAAAGAAGCTTGATTCAAAGGCTAAAAAATATATTTTTCTTGGATACTCTTTATACAAGAAAGGCTATCACTATTAATCTTGTCATAGGTGAGTTTAAAGTGAGTATGAATGTTTTTTTTAATGAGATGAGTGGTTTGTATGCATTTAGTAGTGATGCATTGGATGATGATGATGCTGATCATGATGGTTATATCTTGAGGTGCATCTACCAATGTTACACGTATTAAAAAAAAGGTAAGACAAAAGCATAAGATGGCAATGATGTGTTTGCTAATCATTTAGGGTTTGAAGGAGATTGTAGTGGTTCAAAGAGTTTGGATGATGAGCTTAGTATTTCTTTGATCAAGACACGAGATATACAAAGAGCACATGGTAATGTAAAGGCTCCACTAAGTGATTTAGTGGTATGCATGTCTTATAGGGTTATATATCTTGTTAAAAGATTTGGTTTTGAAGGTTATGCATCTCACCATTATGTTTATAAGATAAAGATTATTAAGGATGTTGATCCCACTTGTTTTAAGGATGTTGTTGGTCATTCTTATTGGGATATAGCAATGTATGAAGAGATGGCTACATTAGAAGCCAATAAGACTTGGAATCTAGTACCATTGCCTAAGTTAAGAATTTTATTGGCTATAATTAGATCTACACAATTAAGCATAATGCAAATGATTCTCCTAGAAGATAGAAGGCTAGGCTGGTTACGAAAGGCTATGCTAAAATATATGGCATGGATTATGAAGAAACATTCAATCTAGTTGCTAGCATGAAAACTATTATATGTATGATTGCTTTGGTAGTAGCCAAAGGTTGGAGTTTGTAGCAAATGAATGTCAAGAATTCCTTCTTGGATGGTGAATTGTAAGAAGAGGTATATATGGAACAATCAATAGGTTATGCTGATTTAGAGCATCTCACATATGTGTGCAAGTAAAAGAAGATGATCTATGTGCTAAGGCAAGCACCTAGAGCATGATCTGACAAGATTAGAGAGTATATTGTGAAATTGGCTTTTATATTTGTGATTGCTCATCACTCACTTCATGTGTGAAAGGGAGATGCAAGTTTGGTCATCATAGTCATCTACATGAATGATTTGATTGATATAGGTAACAATGACATTCAAATTGTTAAAGTTAAGGACCCTTTAAAGAATAAGTTTAAGATAAAGAATTTGTATGAGCTAAGGTAATTTCTTAGTATTAAGGTGATTAAATGTGATGATGGTATAGGGCTGTCCCAAAGGTAATATGGCTTGGATATATTATCTCCAACTATGTTATGACAGTATATAAGCCTCTTTTAGTACCATTTCAATAAAATGTGAAGTTGAGTGTTGATGTTGGCGATGAGATAGTAGACCCTACTATGTTTAGGAGGATAGTAGGGAGTCTGATTTACATGACTATCACAAGGGCTACTATTGGCCTTGTCAATTGGTTTATATAGATACCTAGAAAATCTCATTTGAATGCAGCTAGATGCATATTGAGGTTTACATTTTAGACTTTTTAATGAGGAAGGTAAGGATATATATGTGTTTGGATATATAGATGTAGATAGGGCTAGTAGCATATTTGATAGAAGATCTACTTGTGGATGTATATTTTTCCTTTATAGTATAGTAGTTGCGTGGAGTAGCAAAAAGCAATGTATAATTGTTTTATTTAGTACAGAGATTGAGTACAAAGGTGTTGCTATGAAAGCATATGAGGTGGTATGGTTGCAGAAGTTATTGGGTGATTTGGATGTGCAAGGAGATGGCACACAAGATCACATAGCTAACATTTTATCAAAGGCATTGGGTGCAAAGAAGCTTCAAAAGTTTTTAAGTTTACTTGGAGTTATAGAGATATGATTGAGCTTGAGAAGTGTTGATATGCAAGCTCAACACATGTGAACATTGATGATGTGGTTAGATGGATCCACACATCTACACTTATCATATCAATGGTCATTATGATCCTCACATTGCCACTAACTTATCACTTATTATATTTTGTTTGTTGTACTTATCTATAGTTATCATAGTTATAGTGTTAGTCGATTAGTATAGCCAATTGTGTACTCTTTGACTTAGTAGGTATTTTTTTGTTTATATTGCATGTTTTCTATGCTTTGTGTATATTTTATTGTGTGTTAAATAAGAAGAAGAAACCATCAAGAAAACATTTTGGCCCCCATCTCTCTTTTGGTGTTCTTGAGTGAGTTTCCACTTGTGTGTATGGTGTGTGTTTGGTACAATAGCTCAAGGGGAGCTCAAGCAAGTCCCCCCACCATACAATTTGTGAGATCATATCCATACTTATTACCACTTCTACACAATAGAATATCTCAAGAGAGCCTCCAATAATCTTATAATTGCCTCTTATATCCCATATGTATTATCCATAACTCATAGTCTAAGGCATTCAGGTTCTCACATGCTTATACGATTCCCTATCATTTTTCATATGCATTATTATCATATCAAATATTTGAAAGTTTTTCTTGTATCCTTAACATTTTTTTATTCTTAACAAATCATGTGTATACTATAATAAGATTTTCCTTATAAGGAGTACCTCACTTGGTAAAAACACAAGGTCCTATTATATTATTTATTCTTTCTCTTTTTTTATGATAATGTTATATTATTAATATAGAAATATTACTGCTATACTAACCTCTTTCCATTACAAATTAGGTCTCACTCAAATGGCTCTATATTTTTCTAAACATCTTTTCTTGATAAATGGATCATGCAAATATTAAATATTTTATTTTGGATGTTAAAGTTGAGGGCATCATCGGTTGTATTTTCCCCTACATTGAAGGTCACTTAAGACATGAAACCAGTCACATTAGAAGGTCCTACCTCATTCAACATGCTAACCTTTTTACAAGGGGATATGGTGGATGGAGAAAAAAAAAGGGAATATGATGAAGCAAAAATAAGTATTGACTTTGAAAAAGTACTTCAATAATTTTAGTCTTCACCTCCTCTTTCACATTCAACACTCTTATATTGTTTTACTCCTCTTCAACCGAGCATCCTTGAGTTATTACTTGTCTTTTCTCTCTCTGTCTCTGTCTCTGTCTTTGTCTCTGTCTCTGTCTCTCTCTCTCTCTCTCTCTCCCTCTCTTTCTTTTTTCTTCTTTCAAGTTCTACCACATTGTTAAACATATACAATCAACTTCCTTAATTATTCTTTCAAATAGTGTTCCTTGAACGCCTTTAACTGCATATACAAAAACAGTGAAAATAATCTTTTCAAACTATAAGGACATTGATCTTTTCAAGAATAGTAACCAACTTAGGCTCTCGATATTCATTGCACTGCACTCATTTTTGCACGCTATGCCCTCTCTTTGTCTCAGGTCTCTCCAGTATACCTAAGCCCATATAGTGTGCCTATCAAGGATTATTTTCCTATCTAAGGATTATTTCCCTATCTTAGGACTAGTTCACATATTACCACAAGAACCCCCTTGGTTCTCAACTACCATAAGTGATGAACCTTTCTCACCATTTGACTTCTTGTCTAGGTGGTGCTCTATACTATAGACGGATACAAACCGATTGGTAAGCTATGATCACATGACCTTGGGAAGAGTACATGCTAGTCATGGTAGTGCCTCTTGTAGTAAATTTGCACCCACCATAGTGCTACCTCTAGCGGCAAATCTATGCTACATCATCACATAGATCATAGTGCTGTCTCTACATCTTGAAGAAAATATACACTATATCATCACATATTCGTTGCTGAATTTTAATATATATATTTTCAAACACATCCAAAAAAACCCATATTCATCCACCATAACCATGAAGAACATTAACATGCCCATTCTCATCCCTTGTTCATTGCAGCTAAAATTACAAAGCAAAACTCAGTTGGGATGCTCACATTAAAAGCAGAGGTCTTTGGAATTCTCGCTGAGTAATAATCAACAATCACTAACATCCAATGGCCCCACATCAGCCACAATTAGAGCAATGAATCTCAATCCCAGACATGATCGATCACATTGGCTGGCAATGAAACTTATTATGTAAACAACGTGCTTGTTTACTTCTTTGCATTTGGTTGATGCTAGGAAGTGTGTCACATATAAACAACAATAGTTATTATATATGTGGCATTGGGATAGTCACCATTATTGTTGCGGATGGTATTGTAAGAAAATATGACCAACAATGGAGGTGAAAGATATGAGATAGTGATAGTGAGTGAGTTGCATCAAGTGAGCAAAGTGTATTTGCCGAATTGAACTGAAGGAGTGAAAGTACAACCTAGTTTAGGTTATGGGTTGACCTAACCAGCCTTCCACAAACTAACTAGAGTTAGGCCCTTAATCTAGTTACACTAGGTACATACACTACATTGACACTTGAATAAGTATCAATACCACACGAAATATATTGGGCACTACCCAAAATTACCAAGTTTTAGTTTGCCCCTGCCATTGCTGCGGTGTCAAAGCTTTAGATACAGACAGGGTGTGGATCTCCTTCATCTCTTCAGCCAGAGCTGTATTTACCAAGCGGTGTCGCTCCAGAAGCCATTTCCCCTCAAAGGCGGCTGAAACTATCTCAATCACGAAGCTCGCCCCACACCTGAAGTTGAGAGGAAAAGAGGGGAAGTCGGGCCTCAAATGCATGGAGAGGCTGCATATTCGGCAAGTGATTGCGATAAGTATCGCTTTTGATTCTACCACTGCCAATGCTTTTAGTAGTAGTGCTATGCAAATATAGCTCAGCAGCGATGAGATAGAGAAAAAAAAGTTTATTCTTTTCTATCTTTAGTGCTTTTCAAGCGTGAACGAGCAACACTATTCTTGATATTGGAAAGTTTAGTCGTTGTTACATGATTGATACGCCGGAAGAAGATGCTTTATGCAAGATATGCTGCGTGGTTGGAAAACGAAAAGTATGATACGACAGTAGCAGCATCGCGTTATATTTTTTGGTCATGCATCATACAATCATGAGCAAAACAAAAAACCATCTACAAGCAATGAAGCGTCAACAGCCGTTAAGAGTACAGCTTATTTATTGCAGCTTACTGTAACTCGTTCACCCTCTCGATGTCCACGGCATGAGAAAGAAGAAACAACGCAGAGTTTATGTTTCGTTCTTTATTCTTCTTTATTCTAGCTCTTGAGTTGTTCCAGTTAATGCTTCATTTTTTTCGTTTTCTATTCTATTCCAGCTAATGTTTTTCTATTTTAGCTTATGATGTACGAGCTGATGTTTTGTTGTTTCCAATATTTTCATCTATTCCAGCTGATGTTTCATTGTTTCCAGCTCTTGTTTGTCTATTCCAGCTGATGTTTCGTTGTTCCCAGTTGTGTTTTGTTCTTTCCTGCTGATGTTTCGTTGTTTCCAGCTATTGTTTGTCTATTTCTAGCTGATTCGTCTGTTCAAGCTTATGTTTATTTTACTTGATATTTTATTTATTCTAGCTAAGGAGCTGATGTTGCAGCTAATGTTTTCGTCTTGATAATGATCATCTCATCCATTCTTCTTTCCATTTCCTGGTGGTATGCCATCTGCTATTTCGTATATTCTAGGTGATGAGTTGATGAAATTTTCATCGTATATTCTAGCTGCTGAGTTGATTTATGACATTGTGATTGTGTTCTAATGTTGATATAACATTTTCTATTAAGTTTTTGATGTCACAGATTATGCTGCATAGCCGATTATATTGACACTCAAGATAAAGCAATTTCATGGCCCTTTATCTCCTTCAATTCCTTCATCTATTGTAATTCAAGATTGATGTAGCTCCTTCATTTATCTATAGTAATTCAGGAGTGATGTAGCTCCTTCGATGCCTACAAAGAGGCACTTGTATATTCAGGAGTGATTTAGCTCCTTTCAACTTTGTAATCATATCTTTTCAATATTAATATAGCAGTAGGGCTATATAGAGCTGTAGGTTTTTCCCTTGAGCCCCCAAGGGTTTTTTCATCCATAGTTAGGGACCTTTATTTGAGCGGGGTCATTAGCTATATATAGTTTGTCTATATATAGCATCCCTGGTTCCCTCTCTATATTCCAACTATGTGTGCTCACTTGATGCACTTCTGGGGTTCCACTTTCGGTGTCTCGTGTCTCTCTTCTCCTCTCTCTTCCTCCATTCCTCGTCTCCCTCGCACACTGTTCAATAAACCATAAATGGCATTAACTAGGCTAAAGCATCTTTAACAAGCAATAATTCCACCACTAGTCTTCATTTTGACTAAGGTATATATATATAGAGCACATTTAATATTATTGTAATGTCTCTATCCTCATGGTTATATACGTACAGGGTTTGAAATCCTCACTTGTGCATGGCTCTTTCACATCATATCTAAACTTATTCCAACTTCTATACGTAAGAATATTTTAAGCAGGCCTCTAATCTTATAATTGCCTCCTATATCCCATATATGTTGTTTATCACTCCTAGTCAAATGAATTCAGGTACTCACATGTTTCTATGATTCCCTATTGTTTTCATAGGCTTTATTATCATATCAAAGATTTGGAAGTTTCTCCTCTTTTCTTCCTCAACCCTTAGTATCATTATTTTTTTATTCTTATTGAATTATATGCATATTATAATAATATTTTCCTTGTAAGGAGTACCTCACTTAGTAAAAATACAAGGTCTTATTATAGTATTTATTATTTTTATTTTTTATGATCATGTCATACTCTTAAGAAAGTGACGTTAGTGCTACACTAATCTCTTTCCATCGCACCTTAAACCTCACTTAAACTACCCTATATTTTTCTAAACACCTTTCCTTGATAAATGAATCGTGCAAATATTAAATACCTAATTTTGGATGCTAGAATTGATAGCATTGTTAGTCACATTTTCCTCTGTATTGAGAGTTTCTAAAGATGAGGACCCATCACAATGGGAGGTTGTGCCTCATTAGGTATGTTGATCTTTTTGTGAGGGAGTATGGTGAATGGGGAAAAAGAAAGGGGATATAACAAGAAAAAAATGATTGTTGACTTAAAAAAAGTATTTCAAAAATTTTAGTTCTTGCTTTCTCTCTCACACACTTTTAACACTCTTGTATTTTTCACTCCTCTCTACCAAGCATTATTGAGTTATTGGGTGTTTCTCCTTTCTTTCTCTCCCTCTCTTCTTCTTCGTATCCTTTCTCTCTCTTTTCTTCTTTCTTTGGCTCTCTATCTATTCTCTTTCTCTCTCTCTCTCTCTCTCTCTCTCTCTCTCTCTCTCTCTTTGTATCCCACTCTCATTGGTATTGCCTCATCTCAACATGGCTTCACTCTTTCTTTCCCATACTCTCTTATTCTCTCATTGGCCTCTATCTATAGGAAAGGGGGACGGGGGAAGAGAAGATGATGTTGATATCCTCTACATAATTAAGGTATCACAAGGTGGCACAAGGAGACGGAGATATTTTTGTAATCATATAAGAATATCCACTTATCAAGTGGTGGCATAAAGAAGAAAATATCTTTTTGGGAGAAGCCTATGTGCTATTCTCATGTAATTGCCTAGTTTAATTTGAAATCTTCTCTCTTAGTAAAGAGTTCTAGTTAGAATTGAACTACTTTTTCTTTATGAATTCATTGATTTTTATTTTCTATGATTTTTTATTTACATGCATGCCATAAATTATTGCTTATTTTCTTGATGAGATCAAAAAGGTGCACCTGCATTTATTGAATGGTATGCATGCAATAAGAGGTTTTTTTCTTACAAACAATAGTGTTTTTGCACGAGTTCTCATGTATGCAAATAAATGAATGTTCATATTTATGTAAGGATGAGTTTCTATAGGGAATTTTTATTTTTGTATAATGAGTGAGTATATATAAATGTATTCACATGCATGGAAGCTAACATATGCTCATGCATGATCAGAAGAAAGCAATCACATGGGAATTTTTTACTCATTGATTGAGTATATTACATATTCTCTTTCTCTATTTGACCTTAAGTAATTAACTTCAAGACTCTTTTTGTTTCAACAACAGCATTGAAAGTTTTGAAGTGCTCAAACACTTCATGCTTTTTCCTTATAAAACATACTTAGAGTTTCCCAAAGTAATCATCAATAAATGTAACAAAATACTCAGTTCCTCTAAGGGACATTTTGGGTAGGCCCCCTGTAGAGATTGAGAGAGGCAGAGACAGAGTGAAGAGCAAGCATGCTCTCACCTTCTTCCATTCATTCATTCTCTCATAATCACACACATAGAGTAAGTGTATACATTAGTACTAAGGTCCGTAGGACCATTCACACAGGGTCTAAGACCACCAACTTATTTAATGTCCCACACTTGTTGCTGATACAGCTGGACACAGCTAATGTCGGTCAAACATACTAACAGGAGAATAATATGATCTTGATATTCTAACGCTCCCCCTCAAGCTCAAATCATCTTATGAACTCCAAGTAGTTGTCTAAAACTACTAAACTTATCTTTACCCAAAGACTTGGTAAAGATATTTGCAACCTGCTCATCAGTCTTCACATGCATGAAATCCACTCTCCCTGCAAGAACCATCTCTCTGATCAAGTGGTAGTGTACCTCTATGTGTTTTTTCATGGCATGGTATAATAGATTCGTTGCCAGGAGTACACTACTGAGATTGTCGCATAATAAGGTCACTAGAGCATTCACCTGGATATCCAAATCAGCCATAAGCTTGAGTAGCCATGAAATCTCACATGCTGCCAATGCAGCACCTCTGTACTCTGCCTCAATAGACAATGCAAATGTTGGTTGCTTCTTGCTGCTCCAGCTCTGATCATGCCACTTCCAAAGCCAAAAGCATAACCACTCGTAGATCTGCGATCATATGAGCATCCTGCCCAATCCGCATCTGTGTATCTTTCATATAGAACAACCCATAATCTAGAGTGGACTTAACATATCTCATAATCCGCCTCACAGCATCCAAATGTGGCTTCTTGGACTTCTGCATAAACTGACTTATGAGTCCAACTGCGTAACTCAAATCTGGCCCAGTGATGGTCAAGTAGATCAGACTTCCAACCATCTGCTTGTACATAGTCACATCCTCTACTTCAGCTCTAGTATTAATGTTCAACTTGACATTCTAATCAAGGGGTGTATCCAATGGTTTGCATTCAGCCATGCCATACTTCTTCAGCATTTCCATGGCATAGTGCTTCTGCATCAGCCATAAACCATTTTCAGTTGAAACTACCTCAATGCCCAAGAAATACTTCAGTTCTCCTAGGTCCTTCATGTAAAATTCAGATTTCAGCATCTTCATTACATGTTTTATACTCAAGTCATCATTACCAGTGATTATCAAATCATCAACATATATGACCAGCACTACCAAGCCACTGTCAGTCTTCTTTGTAAATAGGCTGTGATCAGCCCTACCAACAGTAAATTCCAACCTCTACAAGTAGTTACTGATTCTAGCATGCCAAGCTCTCGGAGCTTGCTTCAGCTCCGTACAGTGCCTTTTTCAGCTTGCATACATAATGCTGAAAATCAGGGTGAACATACCCTTCTAGCTGAACCATATAGACATCCTCTGCTAAGTCACCATGTAATATTTCCGCGCACTGCGTACCGTAAATATTAACTTCCCGCACGCCGTGTAAACCCTGTGCAAAGGTTATCTCTTGCATTGAAATTATTGGCAGTGCAATGTGTGACCCGCACGCGTGAAATGGGGTCCTCCGCATTGGTAAATCAAAACCGGGAGTTCAAAACCGCAAGTCTCACAAAAACACCCTCTTGGGAGGGGCATTTTGAATAATTCAAGGCAAATTTTTTTTTATTATTCCCTTTTTTCTCCAGCCGATGCATGGCTGGAGAAGGGGGAGTGTGGGGAGGATGGGGATATGGCAGACGTGGCCTGCATGGGGGGGGGGACCCATGCAAGGGGGCCCCGTGGTGGATGCCCTCTTTTCCCCCCCATGCCTATATAAACACCCCCCTAGCTAGGGGGGGAGGCTAGAGAGAGAGAGGGCCGTGCAGAGAGAGAGGGCCGTGCAGAGAGAGGGAAAGCGTGGGAGGTGGTGGTCGCCGTGCTGATCGCGGTGGAGGTCGCCACCACGCTGCCGCCCCAGTCCGCCAGCCGCCAGGCCACCTCAGTCCGCCGCCGCTGGACTACGATACCCCCCTCCTCGTCATCGCTGCTGCCCAGAAGCTTCTTAAGAAGCTTCTAAGGGGGGGCTTCCTTAACCCCCCTTCCCACGAGCATCTCCCCAAAGGTCCATTCATACCCCCGCCCCGGGACTTTGAAGAGGAGAAGGTGAAGCCCATAAAGACCTCCCACAAGACCCTTCAGAAGAGGCTTTTCGCAAAAAGACTTCAAAGCCCACAAGCCATACGTGAATCAATTCCGTGCCAAAAGAACTCATAAAGCCCTCTTCCGCAAGCCCCATTTATCCAAATCCCGTAAAGGAATCTCCTACGTACAAGGGAAGAAGGCAAAGGTCGGGAGGTTGCATGCCAAGGCAAGTCGATTCGTAGGCGGCAAAAGCTAATCAGAAGCCGAGACCACGCCTACAATGGCCCCAAAAAGGACACAAGATGCGACTGTGGGAGGTTCATCTCCGAGTATACAAGTGGATATCTCCCCGAGCCCTCAAGTCCAGGTCCTTTCGAGTTATTTTCACATAAAGAAATGATTAGGCGCGCTTAGTTCATAAAGGGAATTGCATTTTTTACGCTTAATTTTAATGCATGTGGAAATTGGAAAAAAAATACATTTGGTAAAGTATCTCTTGAAACATTAGGCAAGATTGAAATATGTCATGAATTTGAACGAGTTATCCACCTTAGAAGACTAGTTGCATGTAGTTTCTTTGGTACATTATCAAAGTAATGAGTCCAAACTTAGGGCAAAGAAATGGAATTTATAAGTGCATTCTCTTTCGTCCTAGACATGGTAGGAATAAGCGTGTGCCGCATGTTAGGCAACATCCTCCTCGTAATGATTTCATGAGGCAAGGTTAACACCATAAGATATTATCCGAAAAGAAATAATAGAGTACGAAAATGATCTTATGGACCTGCAAATAGCATGTAAAATGGAATGAGTTAACACTAGCTTTAGTTTGGTATAAACTTCGTTAACTACATTATAGCTAGGAGAATGTTGTGTATTGCATAGTCATCATGCGAAGACGTCATTCATCAGAAGCCGCATTTAGGAAAGGTTGCATGGTTCGTCAAAGCATAAGATTCGAAAGTATAGACTACAAGGTTGTAGGCATGATTAATAGGTCTTAGGAAAAGTTAGTATCCAGATTATCATGCATTTTTGCTACACCAAGGAAAGATAAAATTATCGTGAACCATGTGATGCGTAGAAGCAATAAATCGCATGTTTACGCATATTGGTGTAGTTGTAACTATTGTTCTCCATTAGATTTAGCTTATTACCTTAGGAAAGGTTCATCCTTGTCGTAAGACAAGTATATTGAGTTGTCTAAATCACCTAAACCACAAGGATTCTTATGGGCATGGTTGGGTCGATATGATAGGTATCCCAAGTGTTAACTAGGGTTTAGTGCAATAAGAATTCGACCTAGTTTTACACTGGTTGCCAAGACAAAACCCGCAAACCCAAAGATCTTACACACGTTCACGAAATGTCGAATCAATTGGATGTTCATGCATAAAATGATCTAAGGTTTTATCCTAAGGATCATTCGTTCTAATGATGAAACTCCGACGGAGTTGCAAATTTCTAGGACCATGGGCCAACATAATTAGGAATGGGTTGGAGGATACCCTAAACCCTGCTACTCGGCTAGAGGTAATTCCGTGGCCGGAGAACGCCATTCAATGGGTGGAATGATCCCGTGGAATGATGCAACACATGTGCAAAAAGGTTGCAACATCGTATAGACTTGAGATTTGTCCACAAGAGAGTTTTGTCATCTCTCGAAATGAGGTTGGCAAGTTATTGAAAGAATTTAACTTACAAGAGGATGAGTAATCATCCTGTTACTCACTTTTCTTGGGGGGATAATTGCCAAGGAAAAGGAAAGCTAGGTATTTGCCTTGAAGCAAATGACCAGACAATAAACTAAAGCGACATGGTCGCTGGAACCTACTACAACAAAACCTAAAGTATTGGTAGGGTATGACCCTAACCCAAGAATGATAGGAATCTTGCCAAGTTGCAATTGATTCCGGATCGAATGCGGGCTGCATTCGGGGGAAAAGGAGTCACTCCTTAACAGTTTGCCAGCTAAACGATCACTGGAAATTGATTGTGCTTGTAACAGTTTAGAAAGCACTGTTTGCATTGTTTGCTCAATGAACTAAAGGATGAGAATATATCTAAATACTTCAGGTTGAAGGCCTGAAGGGAGAGGCAGCTTCAGTTACCCCCAACTGCCTGCCTGACCCTAACCAAGGGGGTTGTTAGCCGCGCCGGGAACGTGGACCGAACCCGCCGCGAGAGGTCTCTCCGTTGAGTTCTACTTGGAGCAGGAGGACGCTTGGGTGCCAGGGGGGGCTCTGGCCGTAAATCCCTCGCCTTCTGGGCCCTGCACAAGAGGCTAACGTGACTCGGGATTGGATCTCGAGGCCCGCATACTAGTCTACGGGCGGAAACTTGGATTAGTGATCCCTGGTGGATTACTGGGTAGCCTTCGGGCGGATTATGAATACGCCTACAGGCGGGAACTCCTTGTATTTCAAAGATAAAAGGATAAAATGATAATAAAGAAGTTGTTTGGCATTGTTTTCTTTATGTCCTGTGATAAGATTACGAGAAGGAACCAGTGCATAAGAGGGTTAATTCAAAGAAGCTGTTTGTATATGTCAAACTAATGTGGTAGGTAATTACATAACTAAAACAAACCGAGGAAAGTGCGGAGGATGGACCATGGGTCCGTCCTACGGATGGGTGGTCCCGGTTAGCCGGGAACTTTTCTCAAAGTCTTCGACGAACAGAAGGATGGTCAACATCACCGAAACAAGTAATGAGAACGATGACTTGGAATTACCGATTACCCGATTCACGCTGTTTTAGGGGAACGGAATGGGACTATGCCTTTTGGCAGAGAGGTCGAGCCTTGCATCCCTATCGTTTCCCATTCTCCTTGAACCAAGTGTAGCATGAATCCGCTTCAGACCAGGCGTTTCTGTGCAAAGTAGATCAATCAGGTCTGACGCTAGTCGCTGTTAGTAAATGACCAAACAATTCCGGTCGATCCTAAGTGGGAACGGCCAGGACACTTCCGTTACGTGGCAGACGCGGAAAGTCCTAGATTGCAAAACCCGCAACATTCCATGGGAGTGCCGGGTGGAGTTTTCTAGACAACCTTTCCGATGGGCTGCTAAGACGTGTTCTAGAGGATTCTAGTGGACACGTTACACACCATTAATAAAGGCATTCTTCACATCCATCTGCTGTAATTTCCAGCCTCTAGCAGCAGCCAAAGCAATCACGGTGCGTATGGTTGCCATCTTAGCAACAGGGCTGAATGTTTCCTCATAATCAAGTCCATACTGTTGGGCATACCCCTTAGCAACGAGTCTGGCTTTGTACCTTTCCACACTGCCATCCGACTTGCATTTGATTTTGTAGACCCATTTACAACCAATGGCATTTTTTCCATCAAGCAGTGGCACAAGATCCCATGTCTTATTTTTAGCCAAGGCGTTCATTTCTTCATCCATGGCTGCACACCATTTCTCATCTTCCATTGCTTCAGCATATGTATCTGGTTCTTTGATCTCCATCACTTTTGTCATGTAAGCATAATGCTTTGTTGTGTAGCCACTATATGTCAACCTGTCAACAGGTATCTGACCCTCTATGAGCGTCTAAGTTGTGGTGCATTGCTCGATTCCCCTCTCTCATGAGGCGGAATGTACCTGCTCTGTCTTGCACCACACATATAGACAGTCGGAATACCAAGTTCACTGTCTAAAGTGTCAGCAGACTCATATCCAGAAATCATTCTACCAGGTGTCATCATCCCAGATACATCCTCAGTAACTTTCTCTTTTCCTTTGTTGTCCACGACATCATATCTCCCCCTCATTGACATACTGGTGTCAGTGGATGGTGAGCTTGTCAATTTCCCTGTCCATGGGGATACTGTCTAATTACTAGGGCCTATCATAGCAATGCTCTGTTGAATATCAACTGTAGATACATGAGTAGAAGGTATATCCAATGGCACTGTAGCTGGTGATACATACCAAGAACCCATCTCATAAAAAATAACATCCCTGCTCACCAAGCTTTCCCTGGTAGAGGGATCATAGCATTCGTATGCTTTTTTTTCCTGCGAATATCCAATGAAAACACACTTATGCGCTTTTGGATCCAGCTTCTTCCTTTTTCCATATGGAATATGCACATAAGCAAGACAACCAAAGACTTTCATGTGACTTACATTCGGCTTATAGCCATACAGCTTCTCAAATGGTGTCATCTCATGAATACTTGCAGTGGGAGTCCGATTCAAGATATACATGGCTGTCATAACAGCTTCAGCCCAATAATAGAGCAGCATCTTCTTCTCGTTCATCATGGCATGAGTAGCTTCCATCAAGACCCTATTCTTTCTTTACGCTACCCCATTCTACTGAGGAGTGTAGCTGCAGGTAAGTTGCCTACGTATGCCATTTTGAGCCAAAAAATTGTCGAACTCATTTGATACATACTCCCCACCACTATCTGATCTCAAGCAAGAGATATAATAGTCAAATTCCTTTTCAACCTGCTTTTTAAACTGCTGAAAAACAGCAAACACCTCATCCTTTGGCTTCAGAATGTAAACCCAAGTATAGCGACTGTAATCATCGATGAATGTCACTACAACAAAAAGGCTCCATAGATGCGCTTGTAGACGCAATATTTGAACTGTGATAAAAAATGTCGGGCGCGTTTATTACCGTGTCTACTGCTGCGTCTACAATTTCGTGTTTAAAAGCGCGCTTATAGTGAGAGTTACATGCCCATATAGACGCGCATATAGACGCGCGTATTGACGCGCTATGTAAATATATAATAATATTTATAAAAAAGTGGATATGTTCATATTGTGCGTCTATACACGCGTGTATTTACCCGTCTAAAAAAGTGTTTACTCTGCAAGTTTTTGACGAGAATAGACACGCATTTATCCTGCAATTTAGACGCGCTGGATAGACACACAAAACAGAGGTATGAAAAAAAAACTAGAGAGCATGTGGCTTTGCAAGCCACATGCTATCTGGTTTTTTTCTCCCCATCAACATCAAATTGTATGCTTAGGGAAAATAGAGAAAGATTATTTCGAAGATTTTTGTATTGAAAACAAAACAATGTATGTAGAACACGAAATTTCATATATATAGATGAAACGTTTTTATATGATGAGTTCTAGTGCTTGTGACCTCAAGCATGGTCATGGTCGCGAGCACTAGCTGAAAGTAATACATATCAAAAATGAAAATTACAAGCCAAGGGGAGGCATGCATGCATGGGGCTCCTCTACATCTCCTCAGAAGAGGCATCATCATCGCTACCACCACCGCTGCCTGTGCCACTGCCGTTGCTGCCACCGCTACTACTAGTCCCCCTTTTGCTATCCTCAACTACATCAAGGTTCGCCTACACAAAGGATTAAGATATATAAATACCATTACAAACAATAAATTATAGTTACCTATACTTTTCATGTAAAAATTAAAACATACCTCTTCTGGTGGTGGAATCCTCATGGCACGATTATATTGCTCCTCCGTGATGAGTCCCTCCTCGTAGAAATGCTACCAAGTGGACGCCCGGTTATGACCTCAATGGTAGCCTACCTCTCTAGGAGTAGGCATCCTACCAACGATACGATACTACAAAACAATTTGAACGTACAACATATTAGAACACACTACATAATGAAGTGAAACAAATTACAAAATTTAATTTAAAAAAATAAATAATAATTATAAACTCAACCTCCCATGACTTCCTGCCACCCAATCCATAATGCAACGATCCCATGGTTGCCATCTGGATACGTTGCTCCTCTGCATGTTGGCGACTTGTCATTTTCTCCGCTGCTCTCTTCTTGGCCTCTTTCCACTCCCTGCGGTGGCAATTGGGTGGTTGGCCATATCTAGGGTGCCCCTGCTCTTGTCTTCGAAGTGACTCCTTGGCGCGCGTCATAAGGTGAGACCTCTTGTTATGAAGTGCGTCTCTCACCTTTGACCATCCCCAATCATCTGAGAATTGTGAATTCTCGGGATTAGGGTACCTTTTATGTACTGCCCGCAGCACCTCTTGCCACAAACCATTTTTTTGGTACTTGAAGGGAATCATGCAATCTTTGTATGTGGCATGCACGACACTCCTCAAGTAGGCTATCACTTTCCTCCCCTCAGAGTCATGCAAGATACCACCAAAATCAGTGATGACAGAGTAGTACATTTGTGGAGGCTCACATCTCTCATTTCCCGATGAGGGTGATCGAGAGCCACCTCCTAGGCAACCCCCACAAAGCCCTCGACCTCCTCGTCCTCCCACACGACTCTCCCTCCTCCCTCGACAAGCACTACCCTCTACCTCACTCAATGCATGTACTTCGGCCGATCCATGTACTTCAGCTGATCCTTGTGCATCAGCTGATCTATGTGTATGCATAGTGTATGGAGTACCTGTTAGTAGAGGTGTGCCAAGGTTTGGTGTTTGTGCGGCAATGCTAGGCAAAGATGTGATAGGTGTCCCAGACATCACACTGAAAACCTCCTCTGCAGTAGTAGGAGGCGACCAAGATAATTAGTCATCTCCCCCACGAATTGCTCCTTGTTTGGAAAACCTCCAAAAAAGCTACTAATACCTCTAGAAAACTCCGCTAAGATGTTGTTCATGCGTTCCAACTCAGGATCAGTGCTGGAGGATCTAGGATTCCACATCTACATAAGAAAAATCATATTATCTTGTGTAGATAAAACATATTACATGCTGTGTCTATATCTGTGTCTCTGTGTGCATCTATTAGCGCGTCTATACCTGCGTCTACACTGTCATCTGGATGCGCTGACAGACGCGCACAATCGGACCATTTTTTTTCAAACTTGGTTAAAAAACGCGCAAAAAAGCCTCCATAGATGACAAACTATAGCATGTAAAGAGAGAGAGAGAGACAAACAGACAGAAAAAGCAAACAAGATTGAGAGAGAGAAGAAGAACTCACCTTCTTTGCTTGTTCCGACGGCGGGTAGCGGCTAGGTTGCAAGCTCCTTGTCCTCCTTCTTTCTTCCCTTGGTAAGTTGCTTGAATCTTCTTCTCTTCCTTGTTGTTTGGCTCTTGTTCTTTACTCTTTGGCTCTTCTTTCCTCCTGTCCTCTTTTTACTCTTATTTCCTTCCCTCATTGTCTTCATGAAGTGATAGATAGACATGAGTAGTGATGTTAAGCTCGAAATGTAGAAAATGCGCAAAAAAACGCGGGAAAGCGCAGGTTTGAAAAGAAAGCCACAAATTTTTTTAAATTTTTTTATATTCGCGTAGCGCGTCTATAAGTGCGTGTAATTGCGCGTGTATATGCACATATAATACCTATTACACGTGCTGACAGACGCGCAGGAACAATTAATCTGATTAGATGCTAGCTTTTGGTTGTTTTTGGATCAACACGACATGCTTTTCCTAGTCTTTCAATATCAAAATGTTTGCCTTCATGTTGTAAGTATCAATGCATGCATTTAGGAAATATGACATATATATAGTGGGTACTATAAGATAACATATGAAAGAAGCAAAGTCCTTGTCAATGGGTGAATACATGTAGCCTGAACCGCAAATGACTTCTAAAATCAACTGTGATAGTGAGATAGAGGCATAGATGTATTGTTGTCCTTGTTATATGGCCATAAAAGAGTCATAGATAGAAGTAGAGATAGAGATAGAAACAAGAGCAGAGCCAAAGCTAGAGGTAAAAGCTGAGGATACAATAGAGAGTTTGTTTTTCTCATATAGAGCCCCTACAGAGACCGAGATAGAGTCTATTGAATAGAAGGATGAAAGTCGGGATGCTGAAGATCCCATGCGTTTGGATAGAATGACTCTAGTATCTTTTAGATTAGAAAATGCATCACATCATAGGTAATATATCGATAAGAAATGGATTAAGAATAATAATCCTTCCTTCAATAGTGGCTCTTATAGCCCTAACTTACCCTTCTCAAGAAAGGACGATGATGATGCACCTTGCTAACAACTACTAGTCAATAGAATGAGACTATTAGTTGACCTATTTGGTCGTAAAACCAACATGAAGACCATGGTTTTTCAAAGCAAGAGCACAGATGGACTGGTTCAAGAGAATCATAACCCTAGGCAGAGAAGCCAATAAGATGGTAGTCAAGTTGTATGGCTTATTAAAAGGTAATGGATCCAAGTCTATCAAAGTCTTAGCAGACTCCTCCAACAAAGTAACAAATAGCACATCAACAAATGAAGAAGCTGTGAAAATAGATATTTTTCGAGAAAATAGAGATACAGTTCTTGACAGTAGGCATGTAAGCCAACTCCTGAAAGAAGAAAAGTCCTTGTCAATGGGTGAATACCTTCTATGTGAGAACCAGGAATGACTTTTGAAATCATCTCTGATAGTGAGATAGGCCCTAAGATGTATTGTTCTCCTTGTTGTATGGCCATAGGTGAGTCAGAGAGAGAAGTAGAGATAGAGATAGACACAAGAGTAGAGCCAAAGCAAGAGCCAGAAGCGGAGGATACAATAGAGAGTTTGTTTTTCTCATACGGAGGCCATACAAAGATCGAGACACAGTCTATGGAATACGAGGATGAAAGTCAAGATGATGAAGACAATGAAAGCAATATGGAAGAAGCTATACAACTAGAGAAGAATACTAAATATTAATGGGTATGAAGTTTTAGAAGCAGTTAAAGCTAAAGATCCCATGTAGCTGGATAGAAGGACTCAGGTATCTTTTGGACTAGCATATGCATCACATCATAGGAAAAATATCCATAAGAAATGGATTAAGAAAAATAAGACTTCCTTCAGTAATGGCTCTTGTCAACAACCACCAGTAAATAGGATGAGACTATTGGCTTACCTATTCGGTCATAAAACCAAATTTCTATGGGACCTCATACCCTCTATTACAAGAAAGACCATGGTTTTTTGAAGCAAGAGCATAGATGGATTGGTTCAAGGAAACCCTAATACTAGGCAGAGGACCTAATAAGGTACTAGTCAAGTTGTATAGTTCACAAAAAGGTAATGGATTCACTTCTATCAAAGTCTTAAGACTCATCCAATGAACTAATAGATGGCACACTAGCACAGATGAAGGAGCTGTCAAACAAATCTTTCCCAAGAAAAGAGAGGCACATACCCTGATTTTGGACATAGTAAGCTAAATCTTAAAGGAAGAAAAGTCCTTGACTAATGGGTGAATACTTGCTACTTGAACCAAGAATGACTTTTGAAATCACCTATGACACTGAGATAGAGGTATGGATGTACTATTCTCGTTGTTACATGGCCATAACAGAGTTAGAGATAAGCAGAGATAGAGAAAGATACAAGAGCAGAGCCAGAGCCAATGACAAAAGCAGAGGATACAATAGAGAGTCAATTTTTCTTCTACAAAGCCTCTACAGAGGTCGATATGATAGATTCTGTTGAATACCAGGATGAAAGTTTGGATAAAGATGATGAAAGTTTGGCAATCAGTGAAAAAGGTTGCTTGGTGTAGTGCTGTGCATGTGTTGTGAAAGATTACAGAAGACTAGCTTGCTGTGATGTATCCTTGCTTGTGATAATGACAGATAACAGTGGAGATCCCATTATTGAGAAGTTTGACAAGAACAACTACCCTTCATGGAAGTTCCATGTGACGAACATCCTCATAGGAAATGGCCTTTATGAGTTTGTCTCAGGTAAAGAAAAGGAGCCAAAGTTGGGTATCCCTCACACTGCAGATGAATTAAAAGCATGGAAAGAGTGGAATGCGAAAGATAAAAAGGTGATGTATTGGCTATCTGCAGTCATTGATAATACTATACTGGGACATATCAGGAATGTAGAAACTTCACATATAGCTTGGACAATTTTTGAGAGCATATTTTCAGTAAATACAAAGTCACGAAAGATTAAACTCAAGCAAGAGTTGAATGCCTTGAAGAAACAAAAAATGTATATCAATGAGTATGTGTTGAAGGTGAGGAGCATTGCAAATGCTTTAGCAACAATTGATGCGATGCCGGATGATAATGATTTGGTTTCATCCACTCTAAGTGGCCTTAACAATGAGAAGACATGGAAATCATTTGTAACTTCAGTATATGTACGGAAGCCATTTCCAAATTTTGATGAGTTGATCTCTCTCATGATTACTGAGAAGATCAATATGCAGGGTAATTCATCTGAAAGAAATGGTGAATAGGTGCAAGAATTTTATTCAAGTTCAGGAAGGGGATGTGGTAGATCCTTGTTAAGAGGACATGGTATGGGACGTGCTGGCGATAACCAACAAAACAGTTTCAATCAATAGTTTGGTGAAATGCATGTTTTTGGAGGTAGAAAAAACTTTAGAGGTAGGGGTAGCTCTAGAGGGAGAGGTGGATGGCAGAATAGAGGCTCTGGAAATTCCACTATTGTTTGCCATTATTGTGGTAAAATAGGCCATATTGCAGCCCATTGCTATGCAAAGAAGGATGATATTTGCAGTGGTAAATTGCAGCAAGGAAATTATGAATCGTCTTCACGACAGAATGAAGACAAAAATGAGCATTTTTTTTTAATGCAATATATGATGAATGCAATTACAAGAAAGGGGACACATGATGATGTATTGTATATTGATTCAGGTGCATCTAATCATATGACCAGTCATGTTGAATGGTTTGGAGAGATGCAGGACTTACAAAACCCAGGTTATGTGCAGATGGGTGATGATTCATGCCACCCAATTTCACACATTGGAAAGGTTCCCTTGTCCTTGTATGATGGCCAGACAAAGAGTTTGACAAATGTATTACATGTGTCATCAATTACAAAGAATCTAGTATCTGTTGGCCAAATGGAAGAGCATGGATTGCAGGTCGAATTCAATGCAAAAGGTTGTTTTGTAGAAGACTTTAATGATAAGTGCAGGTTGGTCGCAAGGGAAGTAGAGTTGGCCGAATGTTCACCTTAGATGCTGGAATTCCTACAATGGATGCTGCTATGTATGCTAAAGAAAAAGGAGTAGTTGCAGATATTAAAATATGGCATAAACATATTGGATATGCAAATGTGAAAAGGCTTAAATTAATGCAGTCGAGAGGATTGTTTATAGGGTTGTCTTCTTTTACAGTTGCAGAATTGCATAAAGTTTGTGAAGCATGCCAATTTGGTAAGTAGGCAAGACAACCCTTCTCACATGAAAGAGAAGTGAGTAGAAAAATACTTGATGTAGTGCATACTAATGTTTGGGGGCCTACACAGAATGTATCTCTTGGTGGCAGCAAATTATTTGTCACATTTATTGATGACTATTCAAGGAAGTTATGGGTATACTTTATGAAGAAAAAAAGTGATGTGTTTGAGTACTTCAAATCTTTTAAGGCAGCTGTTGAAATAGAAACATGCTTAAAAGTAAAGTGCTTGAGATCAGATGGAGGGGGAGAGTACCTCTCTAATGAGTTCAATGGCTTCTTAAGGACTCATGGGATAAAGAGGCAATTTACTTGCAGGTATACCCCACAACAAAATGTTGTTGTAGAAAGAAAAAATAGGCATATTGTAGAAGTTGCACGGGCATTAATGGTTGAAAAGAATATGCCCAAACATTTTTGGTATGAGACTGTCCATACTGCTGTCTACATTGTGAACAGAACTCCCACAGAGCTGCAGTTCATGGGATGAATCCTGAAGAATGCTTTACTGGCAAGAGCCTGATATATTACACTTGAAGGTATTTGGCTGTGTTGCATATGTTCATGTGCTAGATGAGCTATGGAAGAAGCTTCATCCAAAGGCAAAAAAATGTGTTTTTATTGGATACTCTTTAGAGCAGAAAGGGTATCGCTATTATAACCCTGTCATCACAGCTGAGTTCAGAGTGAGCAGGGATATTATCTTTGATGAGATGGGAAGTTGATATACACCTGTTAGTGATGTTTTGGATGATGATAATGATCAAGACAACTATGTGTAGAAAGATAAACAAGAATCTCGGAGTCTTAGTGGACCAGAAACATCATCTATACCTACAGTGAGCCCTTAGTTTGGGAGATTAAGGAGTAGCCCCACATTTTCAAGTGGATCTATAAGTGCTGCAGGGAAGGACAAAGGAAAGAAGAAAGTGTTGAATGGTAATGATGCATCCACCAGTCATTTGGGATTTGATGGAGATTCGAGTGGTTTAGAGAGTTTGGATGATGAGCTTGGTATTCCTTCAGTCAGGACACCAGGTGTACAGAGAGCTCATAGTAATATAAAGGCTCCATTGAGTGATCCGGTGGTACACAGATCTAGTAGGGTCAAATACCCTGTTAAAAGATTTGGTTTTGAAGGTTATGCAGCTCACCATTATGCTTATATGGTGAAACTAGTTGAGGATGTTGAGCCCACTTGTTTTGAGAATGTTGTTGGTCATGCTCATTGGGGTTCAACAATGGATGAGGAGATGGCTGCATTAGAAGCCAATATGACTTGGGATTTTATACCCTTACCTAAGGGTAAGAAAGCTATTGGCTGTAAGTGGGTTTACAAAGTCAAGCATAATGCATATGGTTCAGTTAGCAGGTATAAGGCTAGGCTAGTTGCAAAAGGCTATGCTCAAACATATGGCATAGATTATGAAGAGACATTCAGTTCAGTTGCCAGGATGGCAATTGTTAGGTGTGTGATTGCCTTGGCAGTAGCCAAAGGTTGGATTTTTCAGCAAATGGATGTTAAGAATGCCTTCTTGCATGGTGAATTGCAAGAAGAAGTGTATATGGAGTAGCCAATAGGTTATGAGGATTTAAAGCATCCCACATATGTGTGCAGGTTAAAGAAGGCGCTCTATGGGCTGAAGCAAGCACCTAGAGCATGGTATAACAAGATTGGAGAGTATCTTTTCAATATTGGATTTTGTATTTCTAATGCTTATCACTCACTTTATGTGAGAAAGGGAGATGTAGGGTTGGTCATCATAGTCATCTATGTGGATGACTTGATGATTGCAGGTGGCAGTGACAATGGGATTGCTAAAGTTAAGGACTTCTTGAAGAAGAAGTTTGAGATGAAAGATTTGGGTGAGCTGAGATACTTTCTTGGTATTGAGATGATTAGATGTGATGATTGTATACGGCTATCCCAAAGGCAGTATGGTTTGGATATGTTATCCAAGTATGGTATGACAGCATGTAAGCCTCTTTCAGTACCATTGGAGCAAAATGTGAAGCTGAGTGCTAATATTGGAGATGAGATAGAAGACCCTAATATGTTCAGGAGGATAGTGGGGAGTTTGATTTACATGACTATCACAAGGCCAGACTTGAGCTATGATGTTGGCCTTGTCAGTTAGTTTATGCAGATGCCTAGAAAGCCTCATTTGGATGCAGTTAGACATATATTGAGGTATGTCAAGTCCACTTTACATTATGGACTTTTTTATGAGGCAGGTAAGGATGTATAGGTCTTTCGATACACAGATGCAGATTGGGGGCTGGTAGCATGTCAGACAGAATATCTACAAGTGGATTCATGTTTTTCCTTGGTAGTGCAGTAGCTACATGGAGCAGCAAAAAGCAACCTATAGTTGCTTTATCAAGTATAGAGGCTGAGTATAGAGGTGCTGCTATGGCAGCATGTGAGGTGGTATGGTTGCAAAAGTTATTAGTAGATTTGTATATGCAGGGAGATGGTCCAGTTGTCATTTTTTGTGACTTGGAGTTGTAGAGATAGAGTTGAGCTTGAGGGGGAGTGTTGAGATGGCAAGCTCAACACGTGCGGACATTGATGATGGACTGCCTAGCTAGATGAGTCCGCACGTCTACACTTAGCACGTTGGTGGTCATTATGATACTCACATGGCCATTGACTTATCACTTATTATATTTAGTTTGTTACACCTACCTACAGTTGGCAAAGACATAGCGCCAGTCGATTAGTGTAGTCGGTTATGCACTGCTTGACTTAGTAGGCCACTTTCCTTTATGTTGTATCTTATCTATACCTTGTGTACATTGTATAGTGTGTGGAAGAAGAAGAAGAAACCAGCAAGAAAACGTTTTGGCCTCCATCTCTCTTCTGGTGTTCTTGAGTGAGCTTGCTCTTGTGTATACAGTGTGTGTTTGGCGTAGCAGCTCAAGCAAGTCCTCCCACCACGTGATCCTTGGCAGAGTTGTCGATCTTTGAAGGAAAACTTAGATGTGTTTGCATGGTCATATAAAGATCTAAAGGGGATTGATCCCATGGTATGTCAGCATCACATTGACCTAGAACATGATGCTAAACTTGTGAGATAGAGCAAGATGCATATGAATCCAAATTACTCAGTCGTGGTGGAAGCCGAATTATTGAGGCTCGTTAAAGCTAAGTTTATTTATCTAGTGGCCAATAGTGAATGGGTTTCATTCATCGTGATAGTACCCAAGAAGAATGAAAATTTGCAAATACATGTGGACTTTCAAAAGCTAAACTCTAAGACTAAGAAGGATCATTTACTTATCCCTTTCACATACCAATTATTGGACACAGTGGTAGGCCATGAGTTTTACTTCCTACTTGGATGGATTGACTGGGTATAACCAAGTCCAAATCGTAGAAAAATATGAATCCAAAATAACCTTCATAATAGAATAGGAACCAATGATTAGAGAGTTATGCCATTTTGGCTCTATAATGCTCCTACTATCTTTCATTGGGTTACGATGGTTGCATTCCAAAATCATCTACACAATTTCATTAAGGTATACTTGGATGACTTTTGTCTCTATATCCTTATCGGTGAGCATTGGAGACACCTCAAGGAGTGCTTTTATAGATGTCGAGGGTATGGGATTTTCTCAACCTCAACAAATGTGTCTTTGGAGTCTTTAGGAGTTATTTTAGTCCACACTGTCTCTACACAAGGGATAGCAATAGACCCTACCAAGATCTAGAAAAGTATAGCTCTAACAGTGCCAAGTAACCTCAAATAATTGAAGGGATCTCTTAGCCATGTGGGCTATTTTCAAACAAATTATTGCACACTTTGCAATAAAGGTAGCCCCCTTGCATAAGCTTCTAAGAAAATATTTAGAGTATATGTAGATTGTTGATTGTGAAAAAGTGTTACAACACTCTGAAGGAGTGTTTGATTGAAGCACCCATCTTGCAACATTCTGATTGGACGAAGAAATTCCATGTGATTACTGATGCATCTGTCAAAGGGTTAGGTGTATCCTTATGTCAAAAAGGCTCCTCAAAGTTAGATAAAACTATTTACTACACAAGCTGAAAAGTAACTAATCGAGAAAAAAACTACACAATGACAGAGTTAGAGTGTCTTGCAATGGTGTTTTCCTTTGAGAAATTTGGACACTACTTGCTTTTGACACATTTCAAATTTTATGTGGACCATGAGGCATTGTCCTTATTGATGAATAAGGCAGATCTGAAAGGTTGAATGATACGATGGATCCTTCTATTCCAAGAGTTTGACCTTGAAGTAATCACCAAACCTAGTTGCTTCCATGTTCTCGCTAATCATCTTTCACATATTCCTCAAAATTTTGAGGAGCAGGATGATCGTGACCTTCGTGAAGCTTTCCTATTTCTAATCAAGACCGTAACCCCATGGTACACAAATATAGACAACCTCTTGGACACTTAATAGTATCCTCGTGGCATCTCCAGCTTTGAGAAGAAGAAGCTTTTGTTGGAATCAACCCCTTGTACTCTATTAGGGGGCGCTTTGCTAGTACAAGAGAGACAAAGATGAAGTCATTAGGGCCAAAAATTCTTCGAAAAAGGCACTTGTAAGAAAATGATTAAGGTGCTAATTAGTTGAGATTTTGGAAGAATGAAAATACCAAATTTGGTTGCTCAGACATGATTAATGAGAGAATATTGAACTCATTAAAAATCTCAACCATTAATTGTCCCTCATCTTTAATTTATGTTAGGATCACCTTTTCGGCCATTTTTATCTTGAAACTAGGGAGAATTTGTATTTTTGAGAAATGTCCACCTATATTGCATTCTTCTACTCCCACATCTTCTTTTTTTCACACGCTGTCACAACGCATAGGGTTGAAGGTCACCACAGGGGTTTGGCAAGAAAACTAGGCAAGATAGTTGGAGATGCGTCCTCAAGAGATTAGTAGATTAGAGTGATGTCTAAAGATTCAAGAGGTACTTCACAATCAATCACAAGGGTTTGAGAGAGAAGATTGTATTGGGATTTAAGAACTTAGATCCCGAAGATGGTAGAGATAGGAGAAGGATTGAAGGTTTTAAGCCAATTCCAAGGCTTCCAATTGCATGTTCTTAGCAAAGATCACAAGCGTATTACCTCATAGGCTCTAACTCAAGCCAAACTTGTTTTCTTTGACAGTAAGAGTAATCATGGATTATGAGGTTAAGTACATGTATCATAAACAACTCTACATTCCATCATTCAAGCATGGATTAACTTTGCATGATTACATTCAATGTATATTTGTAAGGAGCAAAGCTTATGAGTTAATTACAAGGCTTGTCAGAAAAACAATTTTGCTTCAAGAGAGCTTCAAATCAAGATCTTGATAAGGTTAAGATACCACAATCAAGAAATAAAGAGGAAAATCCCCTGTTAATTCAATTTTTAGCATCTATGAATGGTCTTCAAGCATTTCCTTGCCATGGGGACACATAATACTTGCATAATTTCGACAAGATGTCTTCTATAGAGCAAGAAATGAATTTAAAAAACACTGTTGTAGCTAAATCTCTCAATATGGTTGGAGATTCAGCCCCCAAATCAGCCCAAAGAAGCTTCCAAAAATCACCTTTGATGATAGCATAAACTTTCCCCAACACGAAGTGCATAGATCAACCAAATACAAGTGTCTTTCACACCATAAGTAGCAATATAGATGAAAAGGAACTTGCTATCCACAAACCACTATGTTGGATGCCTATTTCAGCCCATACACATAGCATTTATCTTCCAAGAAAACACTTTGATGAAGTACAAAAGTAGTCCTATAGTTAAAAACATTTAACAAGCAATAGATAGCTTGTAATGAGCATGTAGAAGCAGGGGGGAAGAAAGAAATCCTATTTCCCTTGTCAGCCTTGTTCTTGGCTACCTATTTCAACCCAAGCATGTACATAGAGCAATCAAGATGCTCTCTTGATATCCCTTCTACAAAGCTTATGCAATATCAACTTGCATCAAGTATATCGATGCAAGTAGGACCAATAAATGAACATGAATCTTCAAGAAGAGAAAGATAAGTGCTATTGCTCACAACTCTTTGTTTGGGCTGAAATATTGAGCCCACTTTCTTCACATAAATAAGTCAAGAAGGCTTCTTGACACACTTCTCTTCAAGCTTCCACAATGGCAGATGGCAGTAAACTTCCAAGAGCAAGAACAAGCCCTTTGTGACAAATTAAACAATAAAGAAAGTAGATGAACTTCAGCCCTTCAGATCTCAGGTTTGGAAAACCAATAGCAAACTTTATTCAACCTCTTAAAGAACTCAAGTGGGTGAATTTGATGTCTCTCTTGTCATGGGGAGAACAAACTCAGGATGTAGAGGAATTCACAGGTCAAGAATAACCCTTTTTCAAGAATCCATAAGAGTAGAAAATGAAACATTAATAAGATAAGAATCAGCCCAAAGAATGTGATGGATTGAATATGTCAAACCAAAATCAGAGCTCAATCACCACAACAGAAAGGAGGCATAGATGGCCATGTTAGACGCGCAAAGTTGGGCGCGTCTATCATTGTGTCTATATGCGCGTGTAAAAGAGCGTGTAAATAGACGCGAATTTTGCATCTCTATATCCGCGTAGATAGATGCAAATATAGACGCATTTGCAGACACGTAATTATTTAACCACCTGAAATTGGACTTAATATAATAAAAAAACTAGAGTTAATAATTATTTTTGCATTGCTCTCTAATGAATGGTAGTTCCTCCAATTGACAAGCCTAATATAAGTAATTAGCAGCAAGTGACAGAAACCTTATTATACAATTAGTAGCAAGCATTGCATGTATCTCGTAATTTCTCTACTTGAAGATGATAAAAAATACTTCCTTTTTATTATAGAAAATTCAATTTAGCTTTAAACTTGACTATTGATTCTTGAGTATGCACGTGTGCGCATGATATTTTCCAAAAAATTAAGAATACACATTGTATCATTAAAAACAAATTAAGTATGTTACAGTGAATGAACCATCTCATCTTCAATGAGATCAGCCCTTGCTAAACTATCTACTTCTAGGTCTATGTTACCAAGAGGTAATGGAACTAATAAGTCTATCCCACTATCAGATGTGTTGCTATATTGCTCAATAACTTCATCATCATCAACCACATTATTGTCCTCTTTTGCGTTTCCTTGAACATCCTCGCGAGGTTCATCTTGTACTATATCACGCATATCATCCATTATGGTGTCATCATGTATATCATCATTAATTTTTGGATTGTCATCTGCTATCTCTATGTCGGTAATATTACCATATATTGGTTTTGAACGATTAGATATAGGGATGACATACCACCATCGGTTATTCTTTACCATTGGATGCTACACAACTTGTATTTGAAAAACAAAAGCAAAAAACTTAAATACTTACTATATCGTGTATATGTATCACATGTATACATATAAAAAATTTAGCTTTTACATATATACTTACTCGCATTGTTGAGGTAGTACTAATGTGACATTCTTGTTTTGGTGAAATTTTGTAGAGTGAATGATTACAAAACCACTTGGATGATGTCTGGTTGTGCAATGCTCACCATTTGTTACCACTTCCTTAAACCACTTCACATCCAGTACATATATAAAGAATCGTCTGAAGTCAAGCTTCAAAATATCTTGGATCAAGCCACAATAACCTTCCATGGTACCATTGGCATCCTTGAAGTGAGCATTGAATAATGTTTACCCTCATACCAAATAGCATTGAATAATGTGCACTAGTAGTAAAAGATTAAGATCAAACATGTCAATTTATTATATAAAATATAACTAGAAACAAATTAATTGATAGTATGTCTCACCTTTGATAAGCAACCTCGTGCGATATATTAATTCCCTCCTCTTTTTCCATTCTCTCCATTTCCTCATGTAACCAATCTATATCAATATGACGTGGGAGTGCATTTAGATGATCTGGAAATGAGACATTACGTCCATATCTGATGCGAAATGCTTGTCTTTCGCTTTTTCTTCTTGCCCTTGTTTCATTATATAGTGTCACCCATTTTCTCATTATATCACTATTGAGCACACAAAAACTATTTAACTTACGAAGTTCTTCTTTTTTTATCACTTTACTCATTCCTTTTTCTTGAGGTATTATAGAGGTCATCCTCAAGTCTTCATCGTCTTTCCATAGTTGGATTGAGAGCAACCGACTTAGCGCGTTTGACAATGTGTATAGATTTCAATGCAGACGCAGACATAGACGTGCAGATATGTTTGCTGTCATTGCATCTACAGTCGTGTCTACAAATGTGTGTATTCTGCATCTCAGACGGGAGAATACACGCTCTTTGCCCAGAAGCTTTGACTTCAGAGACACGTCTGAGAGGGAGTCTATTCTGCATCTCAGTCGCGAGAATACACTCGCTCTGCCCAAAAGCTTTGACTTCTGAAACGCGTCTGAGAGCACGTCTATTCTGCATCTCAGATCAAAATAAATACACGCTCTGACCAGAAGGTTTAACTTTAGGGAAGCGTCTGGAAGCGCATCTATTCTACATCTCAAATGCGAATATACACGCGCCAGTTCTGATAAAAAAATAATTTTTTATTTCTGGAATTGTACGAATATGTTACACAATAGTACAGTTTACAAAATATTGCAATTTAGTAAATTTATCTTATTCATGTGTTTTGTTTGCAGATGTCGCATCCTAGTTCATCTAGTAATGACCCAGATTTAGATCGCATGAATTATACATTGGGCTTGTTGAGCAGAGGGATCAATGCTTTTTTTGGAGGTTTTCTTAGTAAGGAAGACTTCATGGGAGAGATGACTAGATACCTTGGCCATCTCCCACAGCAGACAAGGTGTTCAACGTTATGTCAGGAACACCTTTGATGTCTTTGCCTAGCACTGCTTCCCAAACACCAAATGTCCAAACTCCAATTGCAGGTACTCCACATGCAGCGCCTGTACATGCATCGATTGAAGCACAAGCGTCAACCGACGCATGTGCATTTTCAGAAGCACGTGCATCCAGCGAGGCAGAGGGTAGTCGACAGAGAGGGAGGAGGGAGAGTCGAGGGGGAGGATGAGACTTGTGTGGGGGTTGCCTAGGAGGTGGTGAGCGATCACCCTCACCAGAAGATCACGTAGAAGAGCACGTATGCCAGTACTATAGAGTTACAGATACTGGTGGCATCTTCCATGGTGATGAAGGAAGGGATGTAATGGCGTACATGAGGAGCATCGTGTATACGACGTATAAATATTGTTTCGTTTACTTCAAGAATTAGAAAAGCAGCTTGTGGCAGGAGGTGTTGAGGGCAGACCATAGGAGGTACCCAAATCTTGAGGGTCAGCGATTCTCGGATGATTGGGGAGGCACAAAAGTGAGGAATTTGCTTCACAACAAAAGATTCCACCTCATGACATGTGCCAGGGAGTCACTGCAAAGATACGAGGAGGGGCGTGGAGCCTATAGCCAACCACCTATGTGCCACCGCATAGAGTGGAAGAAAGCCAAGAAGAAAGAAGCAGAGAAAGCGAAGAGTCGCCAGCACACAGAGGCGTGATGCATCTAAATGGAAACCATGGGATCGTCGCATTACAGATCGGGCGGCAAAGAGTCGTGAGAGGCAAACACCACAACAGAGAGGAGGCATAGATGCACATGTTAGATGTGCAAAGTCAAGCGCGTCTATCCTTGCGTCTATATGCGCATGTAAGAGAGTGTGTAAATAGACGCGAATTTTGCGTCTATATATCCGCGCAAATAGACGCGTCTTCAGACGTGTAATTATTTAACCACCTAAAATTGAACTTAATATAATAAAAAACCAGAGTTAATAATTATTTTTGCATTGCTCTCTAATGAATGGTAGTTCCTCCTATTGAAAAGCCTGATATAAGTAATTAGCGGCAAGCGACAGAAACCTTATTATACAATTAGTAGCAAGTATTGCATGTATCTCGTAATTTCTCTACTTGAAGATGATAAAAAATACTTCCTTTTTATTATGGAAAATTCAATTTAGCTTTAAACTTGACTATTGGTTCTTGAGTATGCACGTGTGCGGATGATATTTTCCATAGAATTAAGAATGCACATTGAATCATTAAGCAAATTAAGTATGTTACAGTGAATGATCCATCTCATCTTCAATGAGATCAGCCCTTGCTAAACTATCTACTTTTAGGTCTATGTTACCAAGAGGTAATGAAACAAATAAGTCTATCCCACTATCAGATGTGTTGCTATATTGCTCAATAACTTCATCAATATCATCAATCACATTATTGTCCTCTTCTGGGTTTCCTTGAACATTCTCGTGAGGTTCATCTTGTAGTATATCACGCATATCATCCATTATGGTGTCATCATGTACATCATCATTAATTTTTGGATTGTCATCTGCTATCTCTATGTCGGTAATATTACCATATATTGGTTTTGAAGGATTAGATATAGGGATAACATATCACCATCGGTTATTATTTACCATTCGATGATACACAACCTGTATTTGAAAAATAAAAGCAAGAAACTTAAATACTTATTATATTGTGTATATATATCACATGTATACATATAAAAAATTTAGCTTTTGCATATATACCTACTCGCATTGTTGAGGTAGTACTAATGTGTCATTCTTGTTTTGGTGAAATTTTGTAGAGTCAATGATTACAAAACCACTTGGATGATGTCTGATTGTGGAATTCTCACCATTTGTTACCACTTCACATCCAGTACATATATAAAGAATCGTCTGAAGTCAGGCTTCAGAATATCTTGGATCAAGCCACAAGAACCTTTCATGGTACCATTGGCATCCTCGAAGTGAGCAATGACACCAAAATCTTGGGTATTTCTCTTTTCATCTATACGTTGAGTTCGAAGATGTTTACCCTCATACCAAATAGCATTGAATAATGTGCACTAGTAGTAAAAGATTAAGATCAAACATGTCAATTTATTATATAAAATATAACCTATAGAAATAAATTAATTGATAATATGTCTCACTTTTGATAAGCAACCTCGTGTGTATTCCCACTCTTCTTGAGATATATTAATTTCCTCCTCTTTTTCCATTCTCTCCATTTCCTCATGTAACAAATCTTTTTCAATATGATGTGGGAGCGCATTTAGATGATCTGAAAATGAGACATTACGTCCATATCTGGTGCAAAATGCTTGTCTTTCGCTTTTTCTTCTTGCCCTTGCTTCATTATATAGTGTCACCCATTTGCTCATTACATCACTATTGAGCACAGAAAAACTATTTAACCTACAAAGTTCTTCTTTTGTTAGCACTTTACTCATTCCTTTTCCTTGAGGTATTATAGAGGTCATCCTCAAGTCTTCATCATCTTTCCATAGTCGTGGTTGAGAGGGGTCCACTTTAGCAAGATATTCAGAGATATAAACAAGGGATGATTGCACTAACCAACCCTCAGCCATGCTTCCCTCAGGCCTTGCGTTTTGCCTCACAAAATCTTGCAAGGTTTTCATGAAGCGTTCAAGAAAAAACATCCACCTTGCATGAACTGCCCCACAAAGTGCGATCCCATCAATCAAATGTACGAGTAAATGTAATTGAGTAGTCAAAATGGATCGAGAAAAAACACTACAAGGATTTAAGCTTATAGCGACGGCGAGTAGGGATGGCGGGTAGCGGCGTCGCTAAGCGATGCAAATAACTACGCTCCACAGGGAAAAAAAACGGGCCGAAACCGAGCGCGGCTTTATTTTGCGTTTTTGCGTTTTTTGTTTTGAGAGCGAGAGCGAGGAAGAGAGCGACCGTCGTGAGAGAAGGAGAGGAAGGTGGTGGATTCCAAATACTAAAAAAATACTAATACCTATGTATGACTAACCTTAATTTCCTTATTTTTTATATTGACACATGGTTGAAGAAGGATAGAGAGTCATCAAGAAGGTGAAAGAATGGGTGAAGTAGGACTAGGAGCACCTAAAAGACTTTGAACCCATACTAGAAGACAAGATTGATGATCTCTCAAGCATAAGTACACCAATCTATGTCTCATGACCAAGCTCAAGGGAGGCAATGGCACCACAAGCTAGGTCACCTAGACAAAGCCTAGATGCTGCGGGCCAGTAAGATAATCCATGCCATTGGCTAAGAATTGCAGACCTAGGAGAGAGGCAAGTAACTAGAAACCTTCTCAATACACTGGCCACCACCTCGGTAAATCTAAGCAGCATCCAACGCTATGGTTGGGGCTAAAGCAGTGGGTCGAAGAACCAAAATGAGCCAATTTTCATAGACTTGCTTGAACACAATGCAAAAACCCAAATATTGAGTTTGACATTGCACTCCATGCCTAAATCCTTGCACATCAATGCCATTTGGGAAGGCATAGAAATGCATGTAGTCCTACTAGTCTTAGCACTGGGGGACGTCACCACAAAGGGGATCATGGACATAGAGACAGGAGTGAGTGTGCTAGGCCATGCGGTACTCCAAACTCGTGGTAACCCACTCGTCGAGACTGCTAGGTTTAATGTCACATTGGCAAATGGAATGAAGGTGAAACCGTTTGAAGTGTTGAAAATTTGGCTAGTAAAGATCGTAGGAATCCAATTCTTTGTTGACTTCATAGTCATGAAGGGAGTGGACTATGACATCCTGCTACTAGGCCAACCCTGAATGCACAATGCGAGAGTCATAAAAGACTGGGGCAAAGATCTTATGTTCTTAGGTAATCGAACAGAAGATGTAAGAGTAGAGATGGACACTTGGAAGACTACGCTAATCGACCTAGATGCTATCTTCACCATACGGAAGGGTGACTGACTACGGGATCATATGGGGCCCTTACCAAGTATATCCCATGCACTGTGAGGACGAGGGAGAGTGGATGCATGTTCTTGCTACCATCGACCTACCATTCTTGGATATTGAGGAGTACGAATAGGCCATCAAGGCAACTGGCAAGGTCAAGGAAATACCTTCAGTGCCAGTATACATGATGACCGGAAGCCTACATGAGAGACCCAACCCTGTTGCATTCCAAGTCCCAAATGATAGACGAGAGCTCCTAGAGATCCTAAGCTACTTAACCAACAAATTGGCTCGCAATCTAGCAATGAATCTTAAGCCACTCCAAGATCTCTTGGATGAGCCTGAATGGTGATGGTCCAAGGTACACGATTTAAACTTAAAGTACAATTGGGCCTTAATCCTCGACCAAGAAGAAGAGAATTTTTAGAACCAAGAGCATGAGGAGCAACCGGACAAAGACAACTCTAAGGACAAATATGAGGACTCTTATTCCTTCAGTAATGAGAGTGAAAGGGAAATAGATACCCTAGAGTACGATACTGGGGGGTGTATAATCAAACAAATACGAGTAGATCCTAGACCACGCAAGTAGAGTGCACTTAAAGTAGAGAAAGGAGTTTGGCACAAGGACTACACCTAAAGTTGGTTGGAGCACACGAGTGCAATTGACAATGAGCAAGCAGGCCTAGCCCAACCAAGTGACGCACCACTACCGGTCATATATAAATGTTAGTAATTTTTGACAAAGACAACCAGTATCAAAGATCAATCATGGCCATTAGCAAACAAAATTTCATCCATTTACAGCATTTCTTGTTATCGTTTCTCTCATTTATTATAAGAACGACTTATTTTGAGTGTTTCTTAAGTTTTGAATAATTAACAACTCATTAAGGTGATGCCACTTTTTGAATTTTATTTATGACAACCCTTAAGTACATCATATTCTATTCAAATATCAATTCTTATACCACATGAACATCGATTGCATCATTAAACAACAAAAAGAACGAAATTTCTATTCAAAATGAGACTTTCCACAATTTTGCATGTTTTGGGTTTTTATATTTGAATGCATTGCTAGCAAACGGGTCCAAATTTGGTTCTAAATGATGCTGGTCATTGCCACATAGCATGAGCATCATCCATCTTTATTCAATTCAAGGTCTGGTAGTCATATCTCATCCCGATCTTCTCTTTATAATTGCTGCATGAACACTCTACAGAATGAGAGAGAGGGAGGAGAGAGAAATACTAGATTTGTAGCTCTTCAACTAGGGCAACATTGTGGGAGCAGAGAGTGGCAATTGTAAGTGAAAAAAAGTTGGAGAATCATCATGTGGATTGTTTTTTGGCTCTCCATGGCCTCTCTTTCCCTCTCTCTTTGATCTTCGCACCCCTTCCCTTTGTTTTTTTTTTAGCTCCCATTAAAAAAAAAAACCCTCCTCCATCACATGAAATTTTAGGGAGGGGGTCTCCCAAGAGTCATGCCCCCTCCTTCCTAAAAATTCCTTTTACACGTCCTTTTACCCCCTCCACTTGGCACCCATATTTCGCATATCTAGCGTCCTATTTGAAGTACACCATGGTACACCATCTATTTTTGCAACCGGTTCAGGGAGAATGTCACTCTACAAAGCCAAATGATCCATTATACGTAGCGTCATCTACTCCATTGTATGAAGGTTGTACATACTCCATTCTTCGTGCATCCCTCAATATACTTAACTTGCAAACAATTTATGGATAGAGTAATGTCAGTTTGAATGTGTTATTGAAGTAGGTATCAATTCAGTTTGGCTTATGAATCATAATATTAATTGTTCTATTTTGAAATCAGACACAAATATATGTTGGTGGTTTTTTAACTCACTTTTAAAAATATATGTAGGTTATTATCAAAAATGCTTCCAAAAGGAAACAAATTGCCAACTAAGAGAGAGCAAGCAAGACATTACTTGACATCTCTAGGAGGCCTCGATTATGTCAAGATCCATGCATGTGTCAATGATTGTGTCTTATTTCGCGGGATTCATGAGTTCGTACGAGAGTGTCTTGTTTGTGGCCAATCAAGATACGAAGTGGAGATGAAGTCAATGGATGTGCCTCGTAAGGTTTTGCAACATTTTTCGATTGTTCCACGTATTTAACTTATGTTCAAGTGTAAGTCTATTGGAAAGCTCATGTCATGGCATGCTAGTCATCATTAAAGTGATGGAAAATGGAGGATCCTTGCAGACACACCGACATGGCAACATATAGATAATTTGTGGCCCGTTTTCAAAGAAGAGCCAAGAAATTTGAGATTTGGTTTAGGTATGGATGGAATCAATCTATTTGCCATCAAAAGCACATCATACAGTGTATGGCCAGTGGTATTAGTGAACTATAATATTCCTCCATCCATGGCAATTAAAAAGGTACATGTAATGTTGTCCCTTCTGATTCCTGGAAAGCACAAGGTAAAAAAAATGGACATTTAATTAGAGCCTTTGATTGAAGAGTTAGAAATGTTATGGGAAGGTATTGAGGTGCAAGATACGAGCGCATCTGCATCCTCTAGAGATTTCACGTTAAAGGCCATGTTGTTGTGGACCATGCTGTTAGATATGATCAATGCCCCACCCTCATTAGGTACTACCAATGATCCATGGTGCTCAAAGTTGTAAGGCCCCCATTATGAGGAGAAGCCAAGTGTGAGCCCGGACATTGGTGGAGTCCTGACTTGTATATCAGATGAGGTCTATGTGACCGGATGGCAAAAAGGTGACCATTGTGGGTCTAATCTTTGGGTTAGACAGAGTGGTTAAGCTGGTAGCAACTCGAGGCACATTGCATTGAGTTGCGTAGTAAGGGAGTTAAAAGGGGCCCCTATTGTGGGGTCCGGGGGCCGCGGAAGCGGCCCCTGGCTGGGGGGTCCCAGGGGGGCCAGCGGCCCCCCTGGCGGGGGTCCGGGGGCAGCGCCCCCGGCCCGATGGTAAAGGGAATATTCCCTGGAATATTCCCTGGCCGACTAGTGGAGGCTCATATGGTAGGTCGGTCAGCAGGCCGACCTAACGACCTACGCGGGCTATAAAAGCTAAACCCCTTCGCAGCCATCTCACACTCATCTTTCACCCAGTCAGAGTTGTTGTTCCAGCTAGCCTTAAGCTCTTCGCCTATCTTCTGTCTAGATCGCCATCTAAGCTTCACTCAGTGGAAGCGCACGGGTGGACAGAGCCATCTTTGTATCAGTTGTTTGGAGTTAAAGAATTTTACTGATTCTCCTCTTATCTGTTGTGTACTCTCTATCTCTTTCTCAGATTCTGTTCGCTGCGCCGTGTAATATTTTACATGGTATCAGAGCCCAGGGGGCTCTAGAGATCGGAGAGCGTGCAAGAGGCAAAGGCTTCAACAGCAAAGAGAAACGATGTCGACTCCGGGAAGCAGTTCTGGCGCATCAAGAAGCAGTGCAGGAGGTGGTGCTGCTGTACCGGCTATTCAAACACTGAGGATTCGTCCACCAACCTTCAGCGAAGGCAAGTTAGATGGTACAAACTACACCTTGTGGAAGTTCAAAATTACAACTATCCTTGATTCTTATGAGCTTCTGGAGACTGTGCTGGGGACTGATGCAGAACCACAGCCTATCCCCGACCCATCAAATCCTAGTGTGATGATTCCTCCGAATGCAGATCTTCTACGAGCTTGGAAACGAAGGAATGCAGATGCATTGTGTGCCTTAGTTACAAGCTGTTATGACAGTGTTTTGACTCTGATTCAGCATACAACCAAAGCGTCAGAGGCTTGGAATGTACTAAGGAGTCAGTATGAAACACGAAACCAAACAAGGATTCAAAACTTGGAGAATCAACTAGCAGCGGAGAAGTTTGCTGAAGGAGAGACGGTTGAAGCATTCATCACTCGGATTAAGAATCTGCGCGACCAGATGGCTGGCGCTGGGATACAAAAGACTAGCGAAGAGCTAGCTCGGAGGTGTCTTCGGATTTGTCCACAAAAGTTTGATGGACTAGTAACTGCCCTTAATACTCAGGTGAGACCTCAAGCTTTGACTTTTGAGGAGTTTTGTGCATTATTAATGGAGGAGGAGTTGAGGCTGAAAGCCCGAGAAGGAAGCAACAATGGAGATGCTGCATTCTCTGCCAATGCAAAAGGCAAAGGTGTTTCCTCCACCAAAAATGATGGTGACAAAAAGAAAAAGGGCGGCAAGAAGAGGTTTCAAGGAGAGTGCTTCTACTGTAAGAAGAAAGGACATGCAATTGCAGATTGTCGTGTCAAGAAGGCAGATGAAAAGAATGGTACCCTTAAAACTAAAGGGAAAGAGACAGCCAATACGGCTGAAGCAGAGTTGGAATTATTCATGGCGACCATTGAGGAAGTGTGCTCCTCGGCGCAAGAAGAATCTACCACTGACTCTTGGGTGTTGGATAGTGGGGCCTCCCGTCACATGACCAACAAGAAAGGTCTATACAGTTCTATGCAGCCTCTACAAGAATCCATCACTGTGACGGTTGGAAATGATGCTAAATGCCCTGCTGCGGGCACAGGTACTATTTCTTTTGTTGCTGCAAATGGTGAAGTAAAAAAGCTTTCAAATGTGTTGTATGTTCCCGAAATCAGGAGAAATCTCTTATCAGTTGCTGCCATAACTGATCTTGGTCATGAAGTGAGGTTCAAGAAGACAGGTGCAGAAATTATTGATAGTGCTGGCACAATTGTTGGCAAAGGAGAAAGAAGGAACAACCTGTATGAGCTAAGTGCTCTTACAGCCACCGCTGGAGTGGGCACAAGTAAGCTTTGGCATGAAAGGTTTGGACACATCGGATTTGCAGTATTGAAGGAGATGCAAAAGCAAGGTATGGTTGCTCACCTACCTACAATAACTGAATTGAAGGAACCATGTGAAGCTTGTATGATGGGCAAGCAACAGAGAAAGGCATTTCCACAAGAAAGCAAGAATAGAGCACATGCTCCTCTAGAGTTGGTGCATGCTGACTTGTGTGGTAAGATGCGTACACAGGCCTTGGGGGGATCTTCTTATTTTATGTTGATTGTCGACGACTACAGTAGGAAGATGTGGGTGTACTTCCTTCGTGATAAGGCTCAAGCTTTTGGTAAGTTTAAAGAATGGCTAATACTTGTTGAGAATGAAACAGGGAAAAGTGTGAAGAAATTTAGAACAGATGGTGGTGGTGAGTTCAACTCAAAGGAGTTTGAAGGCTTTTGCAAGAGCAAAGGGATCAAGCGTCAATTGACGACGCCTCACACACCTCAGCAGAATGGTGTTGTGGAACGCAGGAATCGTACCATTGTGGAGATGGCAAGATGCATGCTAAAGGGCAAGGGATTGCCTAACCATTTTTGGGCTGAAGCTGTTAATACTGCAGTCTACATTCTAAATCGGAGCTACACAAAGGCTCTCAAGGGAAAAACACCTCATGAGGCTTACACTGGTAAGAAACCATCTGTTTCACATTTCAGAATTTTTGGATGTGAATGTTATGCACATGTTCCAGATGAGAAGAGAAACAAGTTACAACCAAAAAGCAGAAAATGTATCTTCTTGGGTTATAGTGATGAGCAGAAGGCTTACAAGCTATATGACCAAGAGGCAAAGAAGATCATCGCGAGCCGTGATGTGGTGTTCAAGGAGGAGCCGCATACAGTGGAGGAGGAGAAGGCAAGGTCTTCCACTTTATCATCAAGCGAAGAAGTAGTCCACTATGAACCTGTCCCGAGAGCTATCCCTATCCTTAAGGAGGAGGAAGCATCATCTTCAGATGATGAGGAAAAAGTTCACCAACCTGACATCACCCCACCGGAAAAGCCATTGCCGCGCTGGGTGAAGCAGCTCTATGACCACAATAATCCTATGCCTGCATCTGTTGAGGAGAAGGCAGACGGACCAAGGAGGTCTCAGAGAATAGAGGAGCAAAGGAGGGCTTCTGCTCACATAGTCAACATGGCCTTGATGGTTGAGATTATGAGAGAAGTAAAGGAGCCAACTGACTTAGAAGAAGCACTTGCAGATCCATCATGGAAGGCTGCTATGCAGGCGGAGTATGACAGCATAATGAAGAATGACACTTGGGAGCTAGTGGATCGGCCAGCAAAGCGGAAGATTATTGGCACCAAGTGGATCTGGAAGGTAAAGTACAAGGCTGATGGTACCTTAGAAAAGTACAAAGCTAGACTGGTTGCCCAAGGATTTTCACAAGTTGAAGGGTTTGATTTTCAAGAGTCATTTGCCCCAACTGCCAGAATGACCACTATTCGCACGGTACTTGCAGTGGCTGCCCACAAGAAGTGGCCAGTGTACCAAATGGATGTTAAGTCAGCGTTCTTAAATGGTGACCTCAAGGAGGAGGTGTACGTGGCTCAGCCACCAGGGTTTGAGGCCCCCCATTCTGAGAACAAAGTGTGTAAACTGAAGAAGGCATTGTATGGGCTGAAACAAGCCCCCAGAGCATGGTACCAGCGGATAGATAGGTTCTTTTTAAACCTAAACTTCAAAAGATGTGCCTCAGATGCTAACTTGTATGTTTACAGGGATGGTAAAAAGTCTGTAGTGATTGTCCTATATGTGGACGACCTTCTTATTACAGGTGACTATGAAGATATGATCAACCAAACTCGAAAGGCTTTGAGTTCTGAGTTTGAAATGACAGACTTGGGCTTGCTGCACTATTGTTTGGGGATTGAAGTCTGGCAAGAGCCAGGAAAGATCTTCATCTCTCAGAAGAAGTATGCATGGGAGATCTTGAAGGCATTTGGCATGACCGAGTGCAAGGAGATAGCTACACCTATGGAGGTGAATGCAAAGTTATCCGTCGAGGATACATCAGCATTAGCAGACATTGGGAGGTATAGGAGGTTGGTCGGCAGTCTGATCTACTTGTGTAACACCAGACCAGATATCAGTTTTGCTGTTGGTGTTTTGAGCAGGTTCTCAAACAAACCTCATGAGAGTCATTGGAAGGCTGGGATGCGGGTGCTCAGATACTTGAAGAAAACTCTTGACTATGGTATCACATACAGTTTCGGAACTTCTCTTGTGGGGAACTGTGACTCAGATTGGGCAGGAGACATTGATTCCAGGAAGTCAGTTTCTGGTTATTGTTTCTCTTTGGGTTCAGGAATTTTCTCTTGGATTAGTAAGAAGCAACCAACAGTGGCATTGTCTTCTACCGAAGCAGAGTACAAGGCAGCTTGTTTTGCTGCATGTGAGGCCGTATGGTTGAGAAGGATTCTATGGCATATGGGAGTGCAGGATGAAGAACCAACTGTGCTGAGATGTGACAATCAGAGTTGCATCGCCATTGCCAAAAATCCAGTGTTTCATGCACGCACCAAACATATAGAGATCCAGTATCACTATGTGCGTGATTTGATGGAGGATGGGATAGTGGAATTGGTCTACTGTCCAACAGAGGAGAATGGAGCAGATATCTTCACCAAAGCACTTACGAAGGATCTGCTTCAAGTTCATCTTCAGAGACTCGGCATTGGGCCGAGGAGATAGTTCACCTATGGGTGGACATTGAGGGGGGGTGTTAGATATGATCAATGCCCCACCCTCATTAGGTACTACCAATGATCCATGGTGCTCAAAGTTGTAAGGCCCCCATTATGAGGAGAAGCCAAGTGTGAGCCCGGACATTGGTGGAGTCCTGACTTGTATATCAGATGAGGTCTATGTGACCGGATGGCAAAAAGGTGACCATTGTGGGTCTAATCTTTGGGTTAGACAGAGTGGTTAAGCTGGTAGCAACTCGAGGCACATTGCATTGAGTTGCGTAGTAAGGGAGTTAAAAGGGGCCCCTATTGTGGGGTCCGGGGGCCGCGGAAGCGGCCCCTGGCTGGGGGGTCCCAGGGGGGCCAGCGGCCCCCCTGGCGGGGGTCCGGGGGCAGCGCCCCCGGCCCGATGGTAAAGGGAATATTCCCTGGAATATTCCCTGGCCGACTAGTGGAGGCTCATATGGTAGGTCGGTCAGCAGGCCGACCTAACGACCTACGCGGGCTATAAAAGCTAAACCCCTTCGCAGCCATCTCACACTCATCTTTCACCCAGTCAGAGTTGTTGTTCCAGCTAGCCTTAAGCTCTTCGCCTATCTTCTGTCTAGATCGCCATCTAAGCTTCACTCAGTGGAAGCGCACGGGTGGACAGAGCCATCTTTGTATCAGTTGTTTGGAGTTAAAGAATTTTACTGATTCTCCTCTTATCTGTTGTGTACTCTCTATCTCTTTCTCAGATTCTGTTCGCTGCGCCGTGTAATATTTTACACATGCATGACTTTCTAGGATACAGAGATTGTTTAGGTACATGTATATAACTCTATATTTGGAATTCAAGACTTGAATCACTTGCATTTTATTAATTCACTTGTTTGTTCAGGTTTAACCACGTCAGGATATCATGCATGTCCTATTTGCGGTCCCTCTCTAGTTTCCTCTAGGCCGGCATGTTTTAAGAAGGTTATCTACGACAATCGTCATCGATTTCTTCCTATTGACCATCCCAAATATGTTCTCCCTACTAATGGAATGACTCCACAATCTCTAACCATTCAAGATTGGAAGGAGAGATGGATTAATGCCGACAGCCACCCTCCACTCGGCATGAGTCGATAAGAAGTGCATTTCTCTCGATTGACTTTAAAGTATTTAGCATGATGAATTGTTTACATAATATATTGTTTGTTTTTTAGGTTCTCTATATTCTTTCGTCTTTCGTATTTAACTGAACTCAAGATCAATCACCTGTTGGACCCCATGCACATATTCAAAAATGTTGTATCTACATTATGGGATCACTTGATAGGGGCTCGTGATTCAATCAATGTAAGGGAGGATTTATGTAACATTGGTTGCATGAGATGAGCTTGTCCACGCACTCGACCCAGAGCAAAGATTGAGCTACCCCATGCACCTTGGATGTTGTCAAAGAACGAGGAAAAAATAGTGAAGGAACAAATATGTAGCTTTCGAACACCCACAGGATGTATGAGATGTCTCAAGGGAGCCTTCATAAAGAAAAAGAAAAGAGGTGTGGAGCAACTATATGGTTTGAAGTTCCACGATTAGCACAAAATGATTCAAGTAAGGGTATCTCTAACCATGAATATAGTAATTAGTGGAGTAACTATGTGTAAACTTTCGAGTATGATGACTTTTTCCTCAACTAATCATTTGATCTATAAATATTGTTTACATTCAATTTGTACTTCCTACTAGCATATCCCATTGTGTATCCAAATATGTACGTGATATCATTTACGAGATGGGAGAGCTTGTGAGGTGTGTATACATTGTATTTTTTCATTATATATCTTTGAATTTCTACACAAAAATAAACAATTGTCAAATACATCCTGACAGATACGTGAGCTCAAAGGAAATTGATCCAAACACATTGCAAGATGCTCAAGTATTATCTATTGAGGTGGTTTGTTTGGTGGATGAAATTTCACTACAAGATATAGGCCTTATACCGACGTTTAAAGCGACGAAAATACAAACAACAAAAATTTCCCCCGTCATTGCAAAAAGCATCGCTATTCACGATGCCATAGAAACGTTAGTATTTGCGTCGCTACTGGCGTTGCTATCAGCGTCGCATTTGTGATGCCAACAGCGATGCTAATAGCGACGTTTTGCGACGTGCATAGAGACGGCAATAGAGATGCAAGCAATAAAATTTTTGGCACTAATAGCGATGATAATAGGGATTTAAAAAAATTTGTGGCAGAGCAGCAAGCTCCCCTCCCACATATAGCACTGTGTGATGTATGAGAGCCATACAAAATAGTTTCTGCACTATTGTGTACAAAGCGCTTGCAAACAAAAAGAATATATACTGAAATAATAAAACTGATACATGAAATAAATACATGATCGCATAAAAAGAGATTGGTACAATCATGACAGGATATCACTAATACATAGAAAATGTCTACATAGATCAGGCGACTCAAAAATAAAGGTGTATGAGCTCCAGGGATCCAAGGGCGAGCTACAAATCCTCGTCCCCCAAAAGCTCGTCCCGCTGCAAAGGAGCATCGAACGAACTCTGCAGAAAAAGAAACAACACATCAATCCACCATACAATAATGCATTCAAATATCTCATGGTAACTACGGACAAGAAAGATGAGTGACTTACAGGGCCGCCGCGTCTATACAATCGATTGATCAATGCATTGAGACCGTAACTCTCCGCATATCGAGTCTCAAGGCCGTTCGGATCGTGATTTGTAAATTGAGTGCTACAAAGAAAACAAAATGCTAATTGTTAGAAACATGATTGTCAGTACAAAGAATATTTCAAAAAAACAAACAAGCAAAACAAAAGAAGAACTTACAAAGTCCTCCAAATATCTCATGTGGCCGCCACTCCCAAGATGATGGACCACTCCTGCCTCGAGTCGTGCCCTCGCTGCCTCACGCTGCTGACTCCAATGTCTTGGAGAATCTGTAGCCTCCTCCCTCAGTTGGCGCTAGTCGTCTACATCTAACCACTCACGCTTTGCAGTCCCACTCTTGATTGCCTTGCGTGTGTCGGATCATCTATGTGACATGTATGCACGCATGCAATCCATCATCCAGTCCGTAGAGAATCTATCTACTGCGGCTGGCACCGGAAACTCCTCGTGCAAGGATGCTACTATGTAGTCCTTGCTCCCCTCTGGTATGTTCTTCCAATGATCCAAGACGTTGTGCCGAAAAACTTGTTGACACCACTCTCTCATGCGAGCCATCAACCTCCTCCCCTCATCATTCATGATGATGGCTCCTGAACTACTATCGACCAGATATCCATAACCCCTAGGAGTCTGCCTAAGATGGGTTCTCTCCCATCTGCGTCCACACTCCTGGGCATATCCAAGAGACCCCTCTACATCCGGTATACCGACGGGGGTAATCTCTCTCGGAGTGGCACCCAAAGGGGTGCCATCTGCTGACGGCTGCGCAAAAGCCGGAGTAACTGAAGTAGACATCCCCACAGGTGTGACAAATCCCAGAGGTGACGTAGCTCCAGCTGAACGATGAGACGGAGTCACCACATCCGTGTATCCACAGTAGCATCCCCTTGATCTCGATGCACTCCCTCCCTCTGGCCTAAGTCGTGAGCCTCGAGATCGTCTGCTCGAAGCCAAAGCATCCGATCGCGCTGAAGCAAATCTAGCAGAGCGCCCTGACGAAGAACGAGACACCTCCTAGTCTGCCATCTCTCTGAATCTCGCGAGTTGGTCTGGAGACATGTGTGCGAAGATGTCCTGCAACTCCTCATCGCTCATCCCTCAACTCATCCTGAAAATGTCACCTGCACAGATAAAAAATGATGTTAAAATAATCAATTCAAATCATACAAAGCACAATAATATAAATCATTTTTAAAAAATCTCTCTTAAAATTCATATCTTATGTACCTTTATAAGAGATTGGTCAATGAATTGAGTAAGTGGATGCTCTAAGTATGAAGTATCCTATGGTCCCATGTTAATCTCCTGACACAACTCTGCATACACTGGAAGGTCGACAGACATCTCACCACAAAAGAATGAGTCCGCCTCGTTCTTAAAAAATTCTTGGACTCTTGTATTTCCATCATTGTTGGCCGATACTGGCTCCAAGCTTTCGACGGCCTCCACCCCTTGCAATATTGACCCCTCTATTTGCATATTATCTTCATCTATGCTCGGAACATCGCTTTGATCATATACTCTCGCACTTAAGGGAGTTGAAGGTATAACATACCATCATTGAGGTTGTCGGGGGTTTGGATAGAAGATTACCTATTCACAAACACGTACAAGAAATTTCAAACCATTGTGACATAAACCATGTCGTAATACAATTAGCAAGCAAATGACTCCATGCACCTGTTCACAATGGGCCGGCAACACAAAGGTGTCGTGCAAATCCGTCCATTTTTTTTCAGAATCTATTTTGAAAAATCCAGATGGACCTCGTCGAACTGTTGCTCCAGCTCCTCCAAGTACCAGTTTGAACCACTCGACATCGAATAGTATCATGGAGAAGCTACGGTAATCCACCATAATAATACTTTGTAAGTTCCCAAAACACTCCATCTCATCCACAACTGTGTTTGGATCCATTGCTCATCGCCGGCTCTCTTGCTCGAACCTTGCCATGACACCACAGTCCATTGTGGAGCGCATTTTGTCAATACGCTCCATGCGAAAATGCCGTCTACGTGACCACGCTGAACTATATATTTTGTATTGTACATTGAAACACTCAAATTAGATGTCGCATATAAAATTTAGATACGAAAGATTCTAAACCCCTCATCACCTTTGGACTACATCCCCTCGAGAATTCCCACTCCTCCATTGAGACCTCTGTCCCTTCGTGCGATGCTGTGCAAACCACGGCATCTCCTCCATGCCTTCGAGATATCGAATTGGTCGATGACATGTACTACGTCAGAATTCAGCTCGTGCTTCCTCTCGATCTTGCCTTGCAATCTGGTACTTGGCGAGCCACGTCTCCATGGAGGCATGGTGCAACATACAAAAGCGATTCACCTTCTCTTCCATTGAGACATCCATTCTTTTTTCTACCCCATTTCCAACCACCACATCTCCAATCAATCTATCATCGTCCTTCAACGACCATAGCATTTCATTGTCTGGTTCCACCGTTGGTAGCCATTGTGAAATATGCACTAGTGCCTCTGACACCAATCAACCTTTGGCCATGCTACCTTCTAGCCGAGCTCTTTGTCGCACAAAGCCTTTTAGGATTTTCATGAAGTGCTCCAGGGAGAACATCCATCGCGTATGGATAGGTCCAGCAATCTCCACTTCGTCCACAAGATGCACAAGAAGGTGGATTTGTATCGTGAGCATGCTAGTGGGTAGGTATTTCTCAAAGAGACAGACCGTCTCCACTGCTCTCTGCCTCACTTATTCAATAGAGGACATCTTAATCTCTTTCTGTGAGATCCATTGCACCAAAGTCGACAACTTATAAATGGCCTTGCGAATTTTTGGAGTAAGGCATCCTCCGATCGCAATCGGTAGTACAAACTGCCATAAATGAGAAAGCATTATGAATAATTGCCACATTCCAAATAGCAAAATGCCCACGCTAATTACAATCCATTCGTAGCACAAACCTGACATATCTTATGCCAATCATGGGATTTTAGCCCCGATAATTGATCGTCTTTAGAAAATACGGACCTAAGAGAACGTATCATACCCATCGGAGTGCGGATAGACATGATTACTTGCTTCATAATGTGCTCTTCTTTAGTGGACAAAACCCAAGGAGCATGAGGAAGCTGCACGTGACCATCAGCACTCGACTACGGCCAAAGCGCCTCTATCTTACCTACCTCCTTCAAATCCATTTGTACCCCTATAGTGTCTCTCTTTCTTGTGATGTGGTCCCATAGCAAGCTGCCCAAATTCTTGAAAATATGCATGGGATCCAACAAGTGGTTGACCTGTAAGTGGGTCCAATATGGCAACTCGTAGAAAACTGATAACTCTCGCATTCCATTTGGATGTGAGTCCGCGTGGACCATTTTCAGCTCGTAACAGCTTGCGTCGTTCATACGTGTTGGAGGTCGTCCAAGGAAACCTTCCTCCAGAAGAAAGCAACGTGTCCTTGATATACCATCTTCTTCATGGTTTGTGACCTCCAGGAGTCTAACTGTGGTCCGCACAATGGACATGCATGATAACCTAATGTAACCAGACATGTTCCAACACCACGACCTAGTGAATACTTGATTGAATGAGATAAAATATAGATATTACTAGCGAGAACGGAGGCCTAGTCACCTGAGCACTCTCCCAATCCCGGAAAGTCATGCATCCTCCACATGAGAATGGCTCGAATATTGGCTGACCGCCAACCATCGCACCTGCTCATATCTTGTACAGTGAAGCCCTCCTCCCATAAAATCTTAAGTTCATTGACTAATGGACGAAGATACATGTCCATATTTTTTACTTTGTAGCGGCCTGGGACGAGCAAGCTAAGGATGAGATATCCTTTCTTCGTAGAAAGCCATGGAGGGATGTTGTAGTTGACAAGGACTATAGGCCACACACTGTAAGAAGTTGAGCATAGACCGAATGGGTTCACACCATCCATTGCGAGACCGAGCGAAAGATTCCTTGGCTCTCGCACAAAGCCTGGGAAGGTAGAGTCAATGTGGCTCCATGCACGCGAATCCCCTGATATTCGTTGAACTCCATCCATGGACCTATTCTGCGCATGCCATGTTGTCAAGCTCGCCATGCCGGACGTACGAAACATGTGGTTTATGTGGGAGATGAGCAGAAAGTGTCTGAGAACTTTTTGAGGGATGGTTTGCCCTTGCAAGTCCTGTCGATACCTGTGAGCACCACACTTTGGACATGTCTTCATAGTCTCATATTCTCCTCGAAACAGTATGCAATCGTTGATACATGCATGGATGTTATTGTAGTCCATGCCAAGCTTCCATAAAACATGTCGTGCATCATCACGAGACTCAAGCAGAGTATTTGCAGGTGGTAATATATGATATTTCAATAACCTTAAAAAAAATCATAAAACACCTTGACGAAGCACAAATATTTGTAATGATAGTGTTAAAAAAAAAATCAATGAAGCCTATGTGCAAGGTACCTTAATAACTCGGTCACACTCGTATCCCTCCACCCGTATTTTGCTTGCACACTTAAGAGTGTAAGAAGTGTCTTCAACCGAGATACTCTGCACCCATCATATAATGGTATGCATGCTTCCTCTCTAAGCGGATCAGAAGTCTCGACATCCATGGAAATCAATGCATCGATCATTGCCTCCATCTCAAGGTCCAAGATTGTAGGTAGGTCTGGAAGGTTGTCTGTCTCCTCTGGCATTGACGGTATAGATTGGCCTTGCGAGTGGTGGATTGGCTCCTGCACTCCATCCATCGTACACCCACGAACTCTTCTAATTGGCCGCAAAGGGTGCACTTCCCCTTGGGACGAGACATTACCTCCCTGGATAGAAAATTTGCCAGCAAGACCCAATCTTATTGTATATGGTGTTTAATTAGCTTGCGAGTACAATGCATGATTGATATTAACTTCAAATTACCGTTTGCTGAAAATTCGCAATCGCCTGATCAATGATCTCAAATTGAAACTCGCCAAATTGTCATATGTGTTCTATAGACAATCGGCGTTTTCGTCTGATTGCCAACTTGCATTGAGAGCAAGGATATGGGACACGCTGATTAAGATACGCCTCGCGATCTTGAACAACAAGACCTTCTTCGTTTTCCATCTTATCTACGTTACAACAAACAATTTAAGGACTTGTCATACAATTTGGGAAAACGAGGCTCAAATGGATAGCTTTATGGAGATGTATGTCAAGTTGCAAGTTGACCATAAGCTCTTGCTTGAGAGGTTTTAGTCTCTGCAAGAGGTTGAGAAGCAAATTTTGAAAAACATTGAGGTTGATATTGATGCATCCATGGTGTTGAAATCTAAACTTCAAGATATAAGAAATGCTTTACTGATTGATGTAAAAAATGCATGGGACATAGTAGTTGAGAGATTTATTGATGTTATATCTCGGCCATATACCATGATCAAGGATTTGTTTGTCCCGGTAGATAATTATTCATTATTGTAGAAAAAAAAAGCATTGGTTCATAAGGTTCATGAGTTGAAGACTAAATGTTTGGACTTGACTAAAAGATTGGATAATGCCTTAGATACTAAAAGGAAAAGTGATGAATATGTTACTTCATCATTGCAACAAAAATATTGGTGACAAGGATGCTATGATTAATGAAGTTCTTCACGAGGTGAATATAGAGTTGAAGGGGATGGAACACGATTCTTCTTTGGGATTTAGTGGTGATCAGTCAATTATTGAGGTGTCTTCTTGTATGGCCATTATACCTTATATACCTAGCTACGGTCTCTAGGTTATGTACTTTGAGTATCTTAGAGGGGCTCTACTAGGATTACTTATACAACTGCACTAGAGGGCTTTGAGTATAAGTAATCCTAGTCAACAAAATTTATGAGCATCATTGAGGATCTCTTAGTCTAAGAATAAATCAGTCTCAACAAAAAGCATCTTAGTAATATGGTTTTTTTGTCCTAGGTCCATGTATAAAAATCAATGCCATCTTTGAAATTTATCAACTATAGTTATAAAATTTGTTCCAATCAATTATACACATAGTCATAACATTTGAAGAAAATATCCTATGCTCAATTTAAGGGATTCTTCTTCTATGGCAATACTTTTGGGTTCATTTTGATGAAGTACCATAATGACCATTAGCTAGGGTATCATTTTCTTTTAGTCCTTCTATTGACTAGTTGGCATGATTACTAATTTGTTATGCCTATAAAGTTAATACAAAAACAAGGTTCTTTTTTTACAAAATGTTGGCATTCAACAACCTAGTTGACAACTCTAGGGATCACATAAACTATTTAGGAATGTGAAGCTTTAATGTTACATGTCCCGAACATGGTTATGATATGTCTATGTCTATGTCTATGCCAATGCTTAAATTATGTGCATTTTTACTAGGCCCCTTTTTATAGTCCATCCCATAGACTAAAATGTTTGTGTGCATTTGGTTTGTGCAATCTAACACCACTTTTCTAATACTTCCTCTTGGTGTGGTAGCTAAGCAATGTCATAAAGGTACAGGTAAGTAAGTGTATGTAGATATGGGTGAGTTGTTTTCCAAGCATGCATGGATTTTAGTATGTTAATTAATTAACCACCTCTCCTAGGCCTCTCCTATTAAACTATCTAATTGCTTGGAGAGATGAAATGTATGGAAATTATCTAGGAATGGCATGTTATAACTTGAGAGAGAGACCCTTTCTTTCAAACTCATGTGGTACATTATGTGGTTTAAAAAGTGACGCCCTGAGGGTATGATAACCCTCTCATAACTATTGCTAAGCAAAGAAAGGCACTCTAGACTTCCTTGCATGATCCAATATATGTAGCCCCTACATCTTTAGGAGTGCTTGCGACAGTCTATAGTGTCAATATTTCTAAACTTGTTGAAATAGATCCCTTGTGTGACAATATCCTTTAAAAGAAAGAGCTATATACTGCAAGTCAATTGGAATAAAGCAACATGATGATTATGATGCCATTAGATATATGTTCTACCTCACCCATGAGACCCACAACTTCTTGATGGCGATGCTTCATTACAATACAATCCTAACTTCTACAAGTTGTTTATTCCAAGGCTTAGTGACATAGAACCTTATCTTTCTTGTATTTTTATTACCACACAAAGAATATTCATCAATTTGAAATGTAATGAAGTGGAGTGATGTATATAAAAATTCAACTCACAAGGATATAGCAACTAAAAATAGTCAGATCAAGAGTTTAAATCTTAAGGCCAAAGCTACTAATCCACCTACTAACTCAACCCACTAGCTAGATCCAATTGTGTTGGCTGAATCCTTGCACCTTTCAAAGGAGGCTACTTGACTAGCTCATCTCCAAATTTGCACTACTAAACCTAACCCTCTTTTTGGCTGCCAACTTTTTCTTGTTTATTATCAACCACTCAATATCATGGCTACTCATTTGGTACAAGAATTTAGCCTCTTTGAAATGGAATGGCTACTCCATTTGATGCCATATTCACCTCATTCAACCACTCAATATCATGGCTACTCATTTCGTACAAGAATTTAGCCTCTTTGAAATGGAATGGCTACTCCATTTGATGCCATATTCACCTCATTCACAAAAGTCACTTGGCTCAAGATGAGCATGTTAACACCCTTCTTCATCAAGAGCAATTGTAGTCATGTCAATTGATTCCTTCTTATGAGTCTATGACCAAAATTAGTGACCAATGAATACTTTATCAACTTGAGAAAAATTGCAATTTCTTGAGTCCATTCTTAGAGAAGTAATTTTCTCATCAACTTAAGATTTATTGCAATGGCAATCATCTTATGAAAATAGCTAATAAATATTATGTAGTTGGTACACTTCAATTTGATCAAACTTAGTCTATGAGACCACTTTCTTATGCTCTATCATCCTCTCTCCGAATCTAGCATTGCCACAAAAGTTGAGCTATCATCCATTTTTTGATAATATTCTCATCATAGAGCAATTACACATTATCAGGCACTTTACAGAGCCATCCTTGCTTAGCAATTTGATTACTTATATTTGTGGACTGGCAACAAAACCAACTAACCTAGATGCTTTTGCTGAGTTGGAGTACAATCGAAATTTCTATCACTACAAGATATAGACCTTATACCGACGTTTAAAGTGACGAAAATACAAACAACAAAATTTGCCCCCGTCGTCGCAAAAAGCATCGTTATTAACGACGCCATAGAAACGTCGTTATTGGCGTCGCTATTGGCAGCAACGCCAATAGCGACGCCAATCACAACGCAACCAGTAAGTTTGCGACGCGCATAGCGACGTGCGCAGTAAATTTGCGACGCTAATAGTGACGGTAACAGGGATAAAAAAATTTTAGCACTGTGTGATGTATGAGAGCCATACAAAATAGTTTCTGCACTACTTTATACAAAGCGCTTGCAAACAAAAAGAATGTATACTGAAATCATAAAAGTGATACATGAAATAAATACATGATCGCATAAAAAGTTATTGGTACAATCATGACAGGATATCACTAATACATAGAAAATGTCTACATAGATCAAGCGACTAAAAAATAAAGGTATGTGAGCTCCAAGGATCCAAGGGCGAGCTACAAATCCTCATCCCCCGAAAGCTCATCCCACCTCAAAGGAGCATCGAACGGACTCTGCAGAAAAAGAAACAACACATCAATCCACCATACATTAATGCATTCAAATATCTCATGGTAACTACGGAGAAGAAAGATGAGTGACTTACAGTGCCGCCGCGTCTATACAATCGGTCAATCAATGTATTGAGACCGTACCTCTCTACATATTGAGTCTCAAGGCCTTGCGGATCGCGATTTGTAATGGAGTGCTGCAAAGAAAACAAAATGCTAACTGTTAGAAACATGATTGTCAGTACAAAGAATATTTCAAAAAAACAAACAAGCAAAACAAAAGAAAAACTTACAAAATCCTCCAAATATGTCCTGTGGCCGCCACTCCCAAGATGATGGACCACTCCGGCCTCGAGTCGTGCCTCGCCGCCTCACGCTACTGACTCCAATGTCTTGGAGAATCTGTAGCCTCCTCCCTGAATCGACGCCAGTTGTCTGCATCTAACCACTCGTGCTTTGCAGCCCCACTCTTGATTGCCTTGCGTGCGTCGGATCGTCTATGTGGCATGTATGCACGCATGCAATCCATCATCTAGCCCGTAGAGAATCTATCTACTGGCTGGCACTGGAAACTCCTCGTGCAAGGATGCTACTATGTAGTCCTTGCTCCCCTCCGGTATGTTCTTCCAATGATCCAGGACATTGTGCCGAAAAACTTGTTGGCACAACTCTCTCATGGGAGCCATCACCCTCCTCCCCTCATCATTCTTGATGATGGCTCCTGACCTACTATCGACCAGATATCCATAATCCCTAGGAGTCTGCCTAAGATGGGTCCTCTCCCATCTGCGTCCATGCTCCTGGGCATATCCAGGAGACCCCTCTACATCCGGTGTACCGACGGGGGTAACCTCTCTCGGAGTGGCACCCAAAGCGGTCCCACCTAAAGGGGTGCCACCTGCTGACGACTGTGCAAAAGCCGGAGTAACTGGAGTAGACGACCCCACAGGTGTGACAAATCCTGGAGGTGACGCAGCTCCAGCTGAACGATGAGACGGAGACACCACATCCGTGCACTACAACAAAAAAGTCTCATACACGCACATTTAGACGTAATTTTTGAATACAGAGAAAAACTTACGGACGCATCTATCCGTCCGTCTATTTGCACGTCTATCATTCCGCGTCTATAATCGCATGTATCAACAACTTTACACGCACAAATAGACGCGCAATAGACACACATATACACGTACATATAGACACGCTTTTAGACACGCTTTTACAAGCACCGATAGACGCGAACAGAAAAAAAAAATGTCATTTTTAAAAAAAAGATATTTCATTTCCTTTTTTAATTTGAATTATTGAGTGCGTGTATAAGCGCGTGTAGTCTGCATTATAGACGCGCGAATAAATGCGAATTACCTGCAATTTAGACGCGCTGATAGACACACAAAACAGAACTAGAAAAAAAAAACCAGAGAGCATGTGGTTGCAATCTCTGGGTTTTTTTTTCCCCCCTCCCATACATCAGATTGTGTATTTGGAAAAAAAACAATGTATCTTACGGGCACGAGAATTAAAAGTGAAAGTCCGTGTATTCATTATATATCAAAGCATTTACAAGGAAAGTTTTGAGTGCTTGTGACCTAAAGCGTGGCCGCAAGCAGTAGGCTCAAAGAGATATCATACATATACAAGAAAAGAAGGCCTCATGAGGAGGTAGGTATGGTGCTCCTCTACGAATCTGAAGAGGAAACATCCTCGCTAGTACCACCATGGCTACTATCATCGCTATCCCCCTCCTCGCTGTGCTCCACATCCGGGTTCGCCTACACACACAAAAGATCAGGATTGCTTACATAGACAAGGTGGAGAAAAAGTTATAATTCGTTATACTTTTAATAGGAAAGTAAGAAAAACATACCTCCTCTGGCTGTCAAATCCTCATGGCCTAGTTGTATTGGTTCTCAGTGATGAGACGCTCCTCATAAAAGTAAAGCCATGTCGCTGTGTGGTTATGGCCTCGATGGTAATCTACCTCTCTAGGGGTAGGTGTCCTACCAACGATGGTAGTCTGCAAAACATTTAGAGATATACAAACAATTAGACGTCACAATATATTAGACTAAAATATATAAAGAATTTAAAGAAATATACATTTAAAAAAACTAGAAATCAAAATATACTTACAAACTCTGCCTCCCACGACTCTCTGCCGCCCGATCCGTAATGCGACGATCCCATGGTTTCCATTTGGATCCGTCGCGCCTCTGCATGCTGGCGACTCTTCACTTTCTCAGCTGCTTTCTTGTTGGCTTTCTTCCACTCTACGCGGTGGCACATAGGTGGTTGGCTGTAGGCTCCACGCCCCTCCTCCAGCCTCCGCAGTGAGTCCCTGGCCCTTGTCATGAGGTGGGATCTTTTGTTGTGAAGCATATCCCTCACTTTTGTACATCCCCAATCATCCGAGAATCGCTGACCCTCAGGATTTGGGTACCTCCTATGGACTGCCCTCAACACCTCCTGCTACAAGCCGCTTTTCTGATTTTTGAAGGCAATGAAACAATCTTTATACGTCGCATGCACGACGCTCCTCATGTACGCCATTACATCCCTTCCCTCATCATCATGAAAGATGCCACCGGCATCTGTAACTCTATAGTAATGGCGTACAACCTCCTCTACATGATCTACTGGTGAGGGTGATCGCTCGCCACCTCCTAGGCAACCCCCACACAACCCTCATCCTCCCCCTTGACTCTCCCTCCTCCCTCTCTGTCAACTGCCCTCTGCCTCACTGGATGCACGAGCTTCTGTAGATGTATATGCTTCTGTAGATGCTTGTGCTTCAGCCGATGCACGTGGAGCACGTGGAGTACCTGTAAATGGAGTACCTGCATATGGAGTACCTGCATATGGAGTGACTGTATGTGGAGTACTTGTATATGGAGTACCTGCATATGGAGTACCTGTATGTGGAGTACCTGCATGTGGATTCTGGGAAGTAGTGCCAGGCAAAGACGCTAGAGGCGTCCCAGACATGACACTGAACACCTCGTCCGCTATGGGAGAGCGGCCAAGGTGTCTGTTCATCTCTCCCATGAAGTCTTCCCTACTAGGAAAACCTCCAAAAAATGCATTGACCCCCCTGCCAAAGGAGGCCAATGTATCATTCATACGATCCACATCTAGGTCATTGCTAGATGAACCAGGATACGACATCTGCAAAAAACACACAGGAAAAAGACAAATTTATTTGCATACAGAAAACATAGGAGGATATTGTGTAGTACAAGCAACTCATGGATGAGGGGTGGAGGTGACTATCCATAGACTAGAGGGCACATTGAGGCCTATATGTCTAGGTGAGGGCTCTAATTCATGAGATCCACATGTAGAACACAGAAGTTTCAATCTCACTTTATGTAAAGAATGTAATGTTTGTATAAATGTGTATAAAAGTATACCATTTCCTAATTTGTCACTTTTAGATCTAACTAGACTTCTATTTAGGAGTTAATCAATACCACGCAACAAGATTCTACTCTAGGTGATGTCACATAATAGGACCTTGCAGTTTTTAATGTGTATAAAAGTATAACATTGCAGTTTTTAAGCCTTTGACATAACATTACTGTTCATCTTCTATCCAGCGCGTCTATTTGCGCATCTAACGTGCAGCACAGACGCGTTGTCAGACGCGCATCCCAGGTCAATGTGCGTCTATTTGCGCATCTAACCTGCAACACAGATGCACTGCCAGACACGCATCCCAGGTCAATGTGCGTCTAAAATCGCGTGTAGAATGCATGGCTAAGATTCTGTGCAGCACGTGTATCATCGCGTGTGCATTGCAGAGCACACACGCCAGCACACACGCTGTAAGATGCCCTCTCAGACCCACTGAGAGGAGACAATTTTTGGGCGTCTATGTGCGCGTCTACACTGAGATGTAGACGCGCTAGCAGACGCGCTCGGTCGGCCGATTTTCGACCGACGATAGCCATTGACGATTTACATAATGCAATACATTATAATGGAATCACAAATGAGCAATACACAGACAAAGCAGAGAGAGGAAGAGAGAAACAAAGAGAGAGAGAGAGAGAGAGAGAGAGAGAGAGAGAGAGAGAGAGAGAGAGAGAGAGAGAGAGAGAGAGAGAGAGAGACTCACCTTGGGTGTTTGGTGTGGTGGGTGGTGGCACTTCTCCTTCTCCTTCTTCCTCTCCTTGGTAAGTTACCCTCCCTTGATGCTTGTTTGCTTGCTTGCTGCTTCTTCTTGTTCTCCTCTTTCTTGTTCTCTCTTTCTTCCTCTCCTTGGCTTTCCTTTTTCCCTTCTTGTGTGTTTGAAATGAAAGAAGAGGTGAGTCATGAGGAGGTGAGGCATGAAGAGACTAGGTGAGGCATGAAGAGACTGCATGTCGGCTAAACTCAAGCTTCAGAACCGCAAAAAACGTAGGAAAGGAAAGGCGCAGTTTGAAAAGAAATGATTTAAATATGGTTTGAATTTTGACGTGTGCGTCTATTTTCACGTGTATATGTGCGTCTATTTTTCAGATAGATGCGACTGTAGACGCGAATATAAACGCAATTGTAGACGCCAAAATAGACACGTAGGCAGACACGGATTTAGACGCGCATTTGGGATTTATCATGATGTTTTGTTTTTAAGATAAGTTTTGATAGTGAATTCTTCTTAAGTTTTGATAAGCTAAGATAAGTTAAGATAAGTTTTAAAATGATGATTTTTTTGTATTTAAAATTAAGATCTTATGTAAACATATATGAATGACAAATATTTTGATGTTGTCATGAATTAGGTTTAATCATGTCGACGTCGTCATCACCTAGTGCGGTGCAAGCTGGTGAGTCAATGAGCACATCCTCAAGTGAGGATGAAACATTGCGTCTTCATAATCAAGATACATGGCTATGATGAAAAATTAGATGCATGTGTGATCGTTGTCGAGGGTGTATTTTTCAAGCACGTCAAATTGCAATGTCACACCTCAGCTTGTATGGAGAATGGGACCAAGAAAAATCACTGGTATTCATTGTTTTTTTTTACCACTAAGATTGCTAGTCTATGTTATGGGAATTATATATCAACGTACATGAAACTCTGTTTTGTGGTTGAGAAGGATGCGGTGCCATATCCTCAGATGCTCCCTCCCTGGCGTCGAGAGGCTGCAAAACGTCGATGCGAGGAGGTAGAGTCTTCAAGAAGAGTAGAGACTGACAACCATGATAGTAGCCCTCATGAAATGCCCCATCAAGTCGTAGAGGATGAGATTTTGGACAACATGGTACACCATCTATTTTCACAACTGGTTCAGGGAGAAGGTCACTTTACGAAGCCAGATGATCCACTATATGTAGCATCATCTACTCCGTTGTATGAAGGTTGTACGTACTCCGTTCTTCGTGCGTCCCTCGAGATACTTAACTTGCAAACAATTTATGGATGGAGTAATGTCAGTTTGGATGCGTTATTGAAGTAGGTATCAATTCAGTTTGAAGTAATGTCAATTGTTAACCTCTCTATTTTAAAATCAGACAGAAGTATATGTTGGTGGTTTTTTAACTCACTTTCAAAATATATGTAGGTTATTATCACAAATGCTTCCAAAAGGAATCAAATTGCCAGCTAAGAGAGAGCAAGCAAGACATTACTTGACATCTCTGGGAGGCCTCGATTATGTCAAGATCCATGCATGTGTCAATGATTATGTCTTATTTCGTGGGATTCATGAGTTCGCACGAGAGTGTCCTATTTGTGGCGAATCAACATACGAAGTGGAGATGAAGTCAATGGATGTGCCTCGTAAGGTTTTGCGACATTTTCCGATTGTTCCACGTATAAAACTTATGTTCAAGGGTAAGTCTATTGGAAAGCTCATGTCATGGCATGCTAGTCATCGTTCAAGTGATGGAAAATGGAGGATCCCTGCAGACACACCCCCATGGCAACATATAGATAATTTGTGGCCCGTTTTCAAAGAAGAGCCAAGAAATTTGAGATTTGGTTTAGGTATGGATGGAATCAATCCATTTGGCATCAAAAGCACATCATACAATGTATGGCCAGTAGTATTGGTGAACTATAATATTCCTCCATCCATGGCAATTAAAAAGGGACATGTGATGTTGTCCCTTCTGATTCCTGGAAAGCACAAGGTAAAAAACATGGACATTTACTTAGAGCCTTTGATTGAAGAGTTAGAAATGTTATGGGAAGGTATTGAGGTGCAAGATACAAGTGCATCTGCATCCTGTAGAGATTTCACATTGAAGGCCATGTTGTTGTGGACTATGCACGACTTTCCAGGATACGAAGAGTGTTCAGGTACATTATATATCTTTGAATTTCTACACAAAAATAAAAAATTCTCAAATACATCTTGATAGATACGTGATCTCGAAGGAAATTGATCCAAACACATTGCAAGATGCTCGAGTATTATCTATTGAGGTGGTTTGTTTGGTGGAGGAAATTTTTCCTCGATCCATTTTGACTACTCAATTACATTTACTCGTACATTTGATTGATGAGATCGCACTTTGTGGGGCAGTTCATGTAAGGTGGATGTTTTTTCTTGGGCGCTTCATGAAAACCTTGAAAGATTTTGTGAGGCAAAAATCACGGCCTCAGGGAAGCATGGCTGAGGGTTGGTTAGTGCAATCATCCCTTGTTTATATCTTTGAATATCTTGCTGAAGTGGATCCCTCTCAACCACGACTATGGAAAGATGATGAAGACTTGAGGATGACCTCTATAGTACCTCAAGGAAAAGGAATGAGTAAAGTGCTAACAAAAGAAGAACTTCGTAAGTTAAATATTTTTTGTTTGCTCAATAGTGATGTTATGAACAAATGGGTGGCAGTATATAATGAAGCAAGGGCAAGAAGAAAAAGCGAAAGACAAGAATTTTGCACTAGATATGGACGTAATGTCTCATTTCCAAATCATCTAAATGCGCTCCCACGTCATATTGACATAGATTGGTTACATGAGGAAATGGAGAGAATGGAAAAAGAGGAGGAAATTAATATATCTCAAGAAGAGTGGGAATACGCACAAGGTTGCTTATCAAAGGTGAGACATACTATCAATTAATTTGTTTCTATAAGTTTTATTTTATATAAATAATTGACATGTTTGATCTTTTATCTTTTACTACTAGTGCACATTATTCAATGGACTTTGGTGTGAGGGTAAACATCTTCGAACTCAACGTATAGATGAAAAGAGAAATACCCAAGATTGTGGTGTCCTTGCTCACTTCGAGGCTGCCAATGGTACCATGGAAGGTTATTGTGGCTTGATCCAAGATATTCTGAAGCTTGACTTCAGACGATTCTTTATATATGTACTGGATGTGAAGTGGTTTAAAGAAGTGGTAACAAATGGTGAGCATTGTATAATCAGACGTCATCCAAGTGGTTTTGTAATCATTGACTCTACACAATTTCACCAAAACAAGAATGACACATTAGTACTACCTCAACAATGCGAGCAGGTATATATGCAAAGGCTAATTTTTTTATATGTATACATATGATACATATACACAATATAATAAGTACTTAAGTTTTTTGCTTTTGTTTTTCAAATACAGGTTGTGTTTCATCCAATGGTAAACAATAACCAATGGTGGTATGTCATCCCTATATCTAATCGTTCAAAACCAATATATGGTAATATTACCAACATGGAGATAGCAGATGACAATCCAACAAATAATGATGATGTGCATGATGACACCATAATGGATGATATGCGTGATATAGTACAAGATGAACCTTGCGATGATGTTCAAGGAAATGTAGAAGAAGACAATAATGTGATTGTCGATGATATTGATGAAGTTATTGAGCAATATAGCAACACATCTGATAGTGGGATAGACTTATTTGTTTCATTACCTCTTGGTAACATAGACCTAGAAGTAGATAGTTTAGCAAGGGCTGATCTCATTGAAGATGAGATGGATCATTCACTGTAACATACTTAATTTGCTTATTGATTCAATATATGTGTATTTCTAATTCTATGCTTTTTATCATGCGCACACGTGCATATTCAAGAATCAATAGTCAATTTTAAAGCAAGCATTGAATTTTCCATAGTAAAAAGGAAGTATCTTTTATCATCTTCAAGTACATAGAGAAATTACGAGATACATATATTGCAATGCTTGCTACTAATTGTAAGGTTTCTGTCGCTTGCCGCTAATTACTTATATCAGGCTTGTCAACTGGAGGAACTGCCATTCATTAGAGAGCAATGAAAAAGTAATTATTAACTCTATTTTTTTAATTCAATGATTCAATGTGTATTCTTAATTCTATGGTTTTTATCATGCGCACATGTGCATGCTCAAGAATCAATTTCAAGTGGTTAAATAATTATTAACTTTGGTTTTTCAATTATGTGAATTGCTAATTTTAGGTGGTGAAATAATTGTGTGTCTGATAGCGCATCTATATTAGCATCTATTTGCACGGATATATAGACGCAAAATTCGCGTCTATTGACATGCACGTTTACACGCATTTATAGACGCTCTGATAGACGCGCCCGACTTTGCGTGTCTAACGTGCGCGTCTATGCCTCGTTTCTGTTGTAGTGGTGTCTCCAGAGCAGCATCCCCCTGATCCCGATGCAGTCCCTCCCTCTGGCCCAAGTCGTGAGCATCGAGATCGTCTGCTCGAAGCCGAAGCATCCGATCGCGCTGAAGCAGATCTAGCAGAGCGCCCTGACGAAGAACAAGACAGCTCCTGGTCTGCTATCTCTCTGAATCTCGCAAGCTGGTCTGGAGACATGCGTGCGAAGATGTCCTGCAACTCCTCATCGCTCATCCCTCGACTCATCCTGAAAATATCACTTGCACAGATAAAAAATGGTGTTAGAATAATCAAATTAAATTATACAAAGCATAGTAATATAAATCATTTTTAAAAAATCCCTCTTAAAATGCATATCTTATGTACCTTTATAAGAGATTGGTCAACGAATCGAGTAAGTGGATGCTCCAAGTATGAAGTATCCTATGGTCCCATTTTAATCTCCTGACACAGCTCCGCATACACTGGAAGGTCGATAGACATTTCACGACAAAAGAACGACTCTGCCTCGTTCTCAAAAAATTCTTGGACTCCTATATTTCCATCATTGTTACCCGATGCTGGCTCCAAGCTTTCGACGGCCTCCACCCCTTGTAATATCGACCCCTCTATTTGAATATTATCTTCATCTATGCTCGAAATATCGCATTGATCATATACTCTCGCACTTCAAAGAGTTGAAGGTATAACATACCACCATCGAGGTTGTCGGGGGTTTGGATAGAAGGTTACCTATTCACAAACATGTACAAAGCGAGTTCAAACCATTGTGACATAAACCATGTCATATTACAATTAGCAAGCAAATGACTCCATGCACCTGTTCACAATGGGCCAGCAACACAAAGGTGTCGCATAGATCCGTCCATTTTTTTTCGGAATCTATTGCAAGAAATCTTGATGGACCTCATCGAACTGTTGCCCCAGCTCCTCCAAGTACCAATTTGAACCACTGCACATCGAATAGTATCATGGAGAAGCTACGGTAATCCACCGTAATAATACTTTGCAAGTTTCCAAAATACTCCATCTCCTCCACAACCGTGTTTGGATCCGTTGCTCGTCGTCGGCTCTCTTGCTCGAACATTGCCATGACACCACAGTCCATTGTGGAGCGCATTTTGTCAATACGTTCCATGCAAAAATGCCGTCCGCGCGACCACGCTGCACTATGTATTTTGTATTGTACATTGAAACACTCAAATTAGATGTGGACTACAAAATTTAGATACGACAGATTCTAAACCCCTCATCACCTTTGGACTACATCCCCTCGAGAATTCCCACTCCTCCATTGAGACCTCTCTCCCTTCGCTGGATGCTGCGGTCAAGACTCCATGCAACCATCATGTTGACATAAACTACGGCATCTCCTCCATGCCTTCGGGATATCGAATCGGTCGATGATGCGTACTATGTCAGAATTCAGCTCGCGCTTTCTCTCGATCTTGCCTTGCAATCTGGTACTTGGCGAGCCACATCCCCATGGAGGCATGGTGCAACATACAAAAGCGAATCACCTTCTCGCCCACATTCTTGAAAATATGCATGGGATCCAACAAGCGGTTGACCTGTAAGTGGGTCCAATATGGCAACTCGTAGAAAACTGAGAACCGTCACATTCCATTTGGATGTGATTTTGGGTTGACCATTTTCAACTCGTACCAGCTTGCGGCGTTCATACGTGTTGGAGGTCGTCCAAGGAAACCTTCCCTGAGTTCATGATCCTCTGGCAAGAAAGCGGCGTGTCCTTGATATACCATCTTCTTCATGGTTCATGACTTTCGGGAGTCTAACTGTGGCCCACACAATGGACATGCATGATAACCTGAGGTAACCAAACCTGTTCTGACACCACGACCAAGTGAATACTTGATTGAATGAGATAAAATATAGATATTACCAGCGAGAATAGAGGCCTGCTCACCTGAGCACTCTCCCAATCCCGGAAAGTCATGCATCGTCCACATGAGAATGGCTCGAATGTTAGCTGACCGCCGACCATCGCGCATGCTCATATCTTGCACAGTGACCCCCTCCTCCCACAAAATCTTAAGCTCATTGACTAATGGACGAAGATACACGTCCATATTTTTTAATTTGTAGCGGCCTGGGACGAGCAAGCTAAGGATGAGATGTCCTTTCTTCGTAGAAAGCCATGGAGGGATGTTGTAGTTGACAAGGACTATAGGCCACACATTGTAAGAAGTTGAGCGCAGACCAAATGGGTTCACGCTATCCATTGCGAGACCGAGCCGAAGATTCCTTGGCTCTCGCGCAAAGCCTGGGAAGGTAGAGTCAATGTGGCTCCATGTGCACGAATCCGCTGATATTCGTTGAACTCCATCCGTGGACCTATTCTGCACATGCCACGTTGTCAAGCTTGCCATGTCGGACGTACGAAACATGAGGTTTATGCGGGGGATGAGCGGAATGTGTCTGAGAACTTTTTGAGGGATGGTTTGCCCTTGCAAGTCCTATCGATACCTGTGAGCACCACACTTTTGACATGTCTCCATAGTCTCGTATTCTTCTCGAAACAGTATGCAATTGTTGATACATGCATGGATTTTATTGTAGTCCATGCCAAGCTTCCGTAAAACATGTCGTGCATCATCACGAGACTCAGGCATGGGATTTGCAGGTGGTAATATATGATATTTCAATAACCAAAAAAAATCATAAAACACCTTGAAAAAGCACAAATGTTTGTAATAATAGTGTCAAAAAAAAAATCAATGAAGCCTATGTGCAAGGTACCTAAATACCTCAGTCACACTCGTATCGCTCCACCCTTATTTTGCTTGCACACTTAAGAGTGTAAGCAATGTCTTCAACCGAGATACTCGGCACCCATCATATAATGGTATGGATGCTTCCTCTCTAAGCGGATCAGATGTCTCGACATCCATGGGAATCAATGCATCGATCATTGCCTCCATCTCAGACTCCAGGATTCTAGGTAGGTCTGGAAGGTTGTCTGTCTCCTCTAGCATTGATGGTATAGATTGGCCTTGCGAGTGGTGGATTGGCTCCTGCACTCTATCCATCGCACGCCCACGAACTCTTCTAATTGGCCGCAAAGGGTGCACTCCCCCTTGGGACGAGACATCACCTCCTTGGATAGAAAATTTGCCAACAAGACCCAATCTTAATGTGTATGGTTTTCAATTAGCTTGCGAGTACAATGCATGATTAATATTAACTTCAAATTACCGTTTGCTGAAAATCCGCAATCGCCTGATCAATGATCTCAGATTGAAACTCACCAAATCGTCGTACATGTTCTATAGACAATCGGCGTTTTCGTCTAATTGCCAACTTGCATTGAGAGCAAGGACATGGGACACGTTGATTAAGATATGCCTCGCGATCTTGAACAATAAGACCTTCTTCGTTTTTCATCTTATCTACATTATAACAAACGAGACTCAAATGGATAGCTTTATGGAGATGTATGTCAAGTTGCAAGTTGACCATAAGCTCTTGCTTGAGAGGTTTTAGCCTCTGCAAGAGCTTGAGAAGCAAATTTTGTAAAATATATTTAGGTTTATATTGATGCATCCATGGTGTTGAAATCTATGTCAAGATTGTGGGAGAGAAGGAAGGAGTCTCACTTGTAGCTTTCTTGCTTGCACAATGGGGGAATACACACAAGGGTGGAGGCTGAAAACAGTTTTTCTCTTCTTAGTTGTGTAAGCCAAAAGAACTCAAGTACAAAGAAATAGAAGAACCCTAGATATGGGTCTCAAACCAAACTCAACTAACTAAGGTGGCATACTAACTGAGCCATGAACTAGAGTAGATAAGGATAGCTATCATGTAGCTATTATTCAGGGGCGGTGTACCAACCGCATCTGCAACTGACAAGTCGGTGACATAAATACACAACAGTCACACTGGCGTATCACGAGTGGAGCTCGATATCTCAACACTCCCCCTCGAGCTCAATCCCAATTCCTGCACACCAAGCAGGTCTCTAAACTTGCGCAGCTTCTCTGCGCCCAATGCCTTCGTGAATATGTCAGCTACGTGATCCTCTGTGCTGACATAAACTAGATCAATAAGACCTAGTAAAACCCTCTCTCGCACATAGTGATAATGCACCTCAGTGTGCTTTGTTCTAGCATGATAGACTGGGTTATTTGCCAAGTGTATACTACTCATGTTGTCACAATAAATGACAACTGGCCCATCTCTAGACTGATGCATATCATAAAGTAGCTTATGCAACCAAGCTACCTCACATGCAGCCATTGCTGCACCCCTGTACTCAGCCTCTGTGCTCGACAAGGCAACTGTAGGCTGTTTCTTGCTGCTCCAAGTGACTGCAGCACTCCCAAAAGAGAACACATATCCACTGGTAGATCGTCTATCAGAAATACTACCAGCCCAATCAGCATCAGTATATCCATGCAACTGTATCTGAACCCCAGTCTCATAAAATAGTCCATACTGCAATGTGGACTTCACATACCTGAGTATGCGTCTAGCCACATCCAAATGTGGTTTCCTTGGAGCCTGCATAAACTGACTTACCAATCCTACAGCATAGCTCAAATCTGGCCTGGTAATAGTCATATAAATCAAACTTCCTACTATGCGTCTGTACATAGTAGGGTCTTCTAGAAGCTCACTTGCATCTGTGCTCAGCTTCACATTCTACTCCAAAGGAACTGAAATAGGCTTACAGCCTGTCATCCCATATTTGGACAGCATGTCCAATCCATACTGCCTCTGCAAGAGCTGTATCCCACTTGGTGATCTAATCACCTCAATGCCCAAGAAATAACGCAGCTCTCCCAAATCCTTCATCTCAAACTTCTGCTTCAATAGCATTTTCATATGAAGGATATCTTCATCACTGTCACCTGTCATAATCAAATCATCAACATAAATGACAAGTAGCATAATACCTTTCTCTGTTTTTCTCACATAAAGTGAGAAATCTGCCTTGGAAATTTGAAAGCCAATAATGACAAGATACTGTCCTATCTTGTCAGACCATACTCTAGGTGCTTGCTTCAAGCCATACAAGGCTTTCTTCAACCTGCAAACAAACTCAGGATGAACAGCATGCACATAACCTGGTGGCTGCTCCATATAGACCTCTTCTTGCAAATCACCATGCAAGAAGGCATTCTTTACATCCATCTGATGTAAAGACCATCCCTTTGATGCAGCCATAGCAATGACTGCTCTTACGGTTGCCATCCTTGCAACCGGACTGAATGTTTCTTCATAGTCAATGCCATATGTTTGTGCATACCCCTTGACTACTAATCTTGCCTTGTATCTGTTCACAGAACCATCTGCATTGTGCTTCACCTTATAAACCCACTTACAGCCAATTGCATTTTTACCTTTAGGCAAAGGTACCAATTCCCATGTAGCATTTGCTTCCAAGGCATCCATTTCTTCATCCATGGATTTCTCCCATTTTTCTTTTCCCATGGCTTGCTCAAAAGAAGTGGGTTCTGGTTCCTGTATCACTTTGACCATATATGCATAGTGAATGGCTGTAAATCCATCATATTTCAGCCTATCCACAGGATACCTAGCTCTCGTAGACCTGCGTAAAGTAGGTTCACTCCCAAGTGCTCTCAAAACATCCCTGGTCTTCCTTACTCCAGGTATAACAATAGAAGGAATACCCAACTCATCATCAATGCTCTGTTCTGAGCCACTGGATTCACCATCCACATAAGAGTGACCTGCATTCACATCAAACATGGGCTGATCAACCTTCTCTTTTCCTTTTCGTGATACCTGCATACCACTATCTGCATTGCTTTGAGAAGATTCTCCTGATCTCAATCTGCCTGTCCATGGCAAAGAATGTGAACCACTGCTAGAGGACGCTCCAGGTCCACTAATATTTTGTGACTGCTGCTGTGAATTTTGTGTAGCATTACCATTTTGTGCATCTACATTATCAATCACATTTACTGGTTTATACCAACTACTCATCTCATCAAAAACAACATCTCTGCTCACTGTAAACTTACGAGTAGAAGGGTTATAGCATCTATACCCTTTTTGCTGCAGAGAGTAACCAATAAAGATGCACTTCTCAGCTTTTGGATCCAACTTGGATCTCAGCTCATCTGGCACATGTACATAGGCAATGCAACCAAAATTTTTCAAATGAGAAATATCTGGTTTCCTACCAGTATACCTCTCCTCTGGAGTCATTCCATGTATTGCTGCAGTGGGAGTCCTGTTCATTATGTAGACTGTTGTAGCAACTGCTTCAGCCCAATAAAAATCTGGCAAGTCTTTTTCATTGAGCATGGCACGAGATACCTCTCCAATATGCCTGTTTTTCCTTTCTGCAATTCCATTTTGTTGTGGGGTATAACTGCATGAATATTGCTGCTTTATGCCATGCTCCTGCAAGAACTTTGCAAACTCATTTGAGAGGTACTCTCCCCCTCCATCTGACCTTAGGTATTTTATTTGCAAACCTGTTTCTTTTTCAGCCATAGCTTTAAGGGTTTTGAAATGGCCAAAAACTTCACTTTTCTTTTTCATAAAATACACCCAAACTTTTCTGCTATAGTCATCAATAAAAGTGACAAAATAATGACAGCCTCCAAGAGATGCAGCTTTAGTAGTCCACACATCAGAGTGGATTAATTCCAATGGCTTCTCACTCTCTTGAACATGTCTAGGAAATGGTTTCCTTGCCTGTTTTCCAAACTGACAGGCTTCACATACCTTATGCATTTCTGCAACCTTGAATTTTGGCAATCCTGCAACAATATTTTGGGCCTGCATTGATTTAAGTCGCTATACATTAACATGACCAATGCGTTTATGCCAGATATCAATATCTGCAACTACACCGGTCCCATGTGCAAACATTGCTGCACTCAATTCAGACATGTCTGCATCCAACGTAAACATTCTGCCCTTCTTCTTTCCTTTTGCTATCAAGCGACCTTTATTTTTCATATCCTCAACAAAGCATCCATGAGGATTAAATTTGACCTGCAAGCCCTGCTCAACCATTTGACCGACAGAAACCAGATTCTTGGTGATATTCGGGACATGAAATACATCGGACAGGTATTTCTTTTTCCCATCCTGCATAGACAAGGGAATTTTTCCAATCTGCACAATAGGATGTGCAGTATCATCACCAGTCTCCACAAATCCTGGTTTTTCCATTTTCCTTGCATCCTCCATCCATTCTGCATGACCTATCATGTGGTTTGATGCACCTGAGTCAACATACCATACATCATTGCTTTCTTCTGCACTTGTCACAGAATTGTTCTTGTGCTGCACCATGAACAAATGCTCATTTCTGTCATCACCCTGTCTGCTAGAAGATGCATAATTCCCTTGTTGCAGTTTTCCATTCATGATGTCATTCTGCTTTTTATAGCAGTCTTTAGCCATATGACCCATTTTACCACAGTAGTAGCATTCAACATTACTGTTTGCATTTTGACCTCTTTGCCATCCACCACGACCTCTTTGGCTCCCCCTGCCTCTAGAGTTACCACGTCCTCCTCCATAGGACTGGTTTTCTTGAGTTTGCTGCATATTCTGATTTCTACCACGGCCTCCAAATCGGCCTCCTCTACCTCTTCCAGCATTTGAGTAGAAGGCAACTTCTTTTGAAGTTCCTCCTGAAGAAGATGCACCACCATTTCTCTTTTCCTCAGAAATTAGAAGAGCAATCAACTCCTCAAAATCAGGAAATCTTTCACGAACTGAAATGGATGTCCGAAACTGTGCATAATCCTTTCCTAGACCATTCAAGGTCACAGAAACTAAATCATCATCTTCCACTGGTGACCCAATGGAAGCAAGTGCATCTGCAATCTTCTTCACCTTCATGTGGTAGTCGTTGATGCTCATATTTTCTCTTTGCACATTGTGCAACTCTTGCTTGAGCTGCATTTTCCTGGCTTGCGTATTTGTGCTATACATTTTTGACAAAGTATCCCATGCCTCCTTTGGCGTACTTGCATCCTGAATATGCACAATCATAGAGTCTGAAATGCTGATAGACAGCTAGTACATAACTTTCCTGGCTCTCTCGTGCCATGTTTTAAATGCCTGCATTTGCTGTTGATTGGGAACATCAGGAAGAACTGGTTCTTCTTCATTTCCTGCAACAAATTCCCAATATCCTTTTCCCATAAGAAAATTCGTCATTCTAAACTTCCATGCTTGGAAGTTGTTCTTGTCAAGCTTTTCAGTGACAATCTGTGAAAGAGAATCAGATGCCATTACAGAACACTGCAAAAAATTCTGTCACTGCAAAAAAACACAGCTTCACCCTCTCAAGGGAAAATCTGCAAAACTGGCGAAAGTGGTATTTGACCACACAGTCACTTCCTAGTGACGATTTTGCATCAACAGGCAACAGGGATGATTCTGTAACTCCCAATGTCTCTGCGCACAAGCATACGATGCAATTTCTACAGTAACTTTTCACCGACCTGTAGAACAGTGGCTGCACAGCATAAAACTGGGCCTTTTTCTGAGTGCGTGCAGAAACCTTCCGCCTCCAAAACAGGCCCCGAAATGGCCTCAAATATACTGCCCTCTTGCTTCACCGCGAAGGGCGTCTCAACCTGAGACAATTCACTCCTGCACTTTCCGGCTGTGCTACCTGCAGAGATCTGCTCCCAAAACAGAAAATGAAAGCAACACTGCTCCTCTTACCAGAACACCGCGAGCTTGGCTTGCTTTCTTGAACTCCTTACCACGAACAAGGCTCTGATACCATGTCAAGATTGTGGGAGAGAAGGAAGGAGTCTCACTTGTAGCTTTCTTGCTTGCACAATGGGGGAATACACACAAGGGTGGAGGTTGAAAACAGTTTTTCTCTTCTTAGTTGTGTAAGCCAAAAGAACTCAAGTACAAAGAAATAGAAGAACCCTAGATATGGGTCTCAAACCAAACTCAACTAACTAAGGTGGCATACTAATTGAGCCACGAACTAGAGTAGATAAGGATAGCTATCATGTAGCTATTATTCAGGGGCGGTGTACCAACCGCATCTGCAACTGACAAGTCGGTGACATAAATACACAACAGTCACCCTGGCATATCACGAGTGGAGCTCGATATCTCAACAATCTAAACTTCAAGATATAAGAAATGCTTTACTAATTGATGTAAAGAATGCATTGGACATAGTAGTTGAGAGATTTATTGATGTTATATCTCGGCCATATACCATGCTCAAGGATTTTTTTGTCCCGGTAGATAATTATTCATTATTGTAAAAAAAAAAAGCATTGGTTCATAAGGTTCATGAGTCGAAGACTAAATGTTTCGACTTGACTAAAAGATTGGATAATGCCTTAGATGCTAAAAGGAAAAGTGATGAATATGTTACTTCATCATTGCAACAAAAAGATTGGTGACAAGGATGCTATGATTAATGAAGTTCTTCACAAGGTGAATATAGAGTTGAAGGGGATGGAACACGATTCTTCTTTGGGATTTAATGGTGATCAGTCAATTATTGAGGTGTCTTCTTGTACAACCATTATACCTTATATACCTAGCTACGGTCTCTAGATTATGTACTTTGAGTATCTTAGAGGGGCTCTACTAGGATTATTTATACAACTGCACTAGAGGGCTTTGAGTATAAGCAATCCATTTATGAGCATCATTGAGGATCTCTTAGTCTAATAATAAATCAGTCTCAACAAAAAGCATCTTAGAAATGTGGTTTTTTTGTCCTAGGTCCATGTATTAAAATTAATGCCATCTATGAAATTTATCAACTATAGTAATAAAATTTGTTTCAATCAATTCTACTCATAGTCATAACATTTGAAGAAAATATCCTATGCTCAATTTAAGGGATTCTTCTTCTATAGCAATACTTTTGGGTTCATTTTTTATGAAGTACCATAATGACCATTAGCTAGGGTGTCATTTTCCTTTAGTCCTTCCGTTGACTAGTTAGCATGATGTCTAATTTGTTATGCCTATAAAGTTAATACAAAAACAATGAATTATGCATATCACAATTAGATCCCCTACTTGGACATTATGAAGGATATGACCAATTTTAAGCCATCTTAAAGAGTCACCAATGTATGTGGCCCATGGCAAAGCACATTGCATACCATTATCGATAAGTCTATTATCATGCATCTTAAATCTCCTAATTAGACTTTATAAAGTGTATGACTAATTTTTAGCCCTCTTAAGGAGTCGATGTAATGGTACCCATAAAAAAAGAAAAGTGCATACCATTACCATAATCATGGATATGTTATCGTTCCAATATATGTTATCTTTCTCTTTCTCTTTCTCTCCCTCTCTCTCCCTCTCCCTCTCTTTCTCTCGCATTTCCTCTCTCTCTCACAATATACCCTAACACTCTCCAAAAGCAAAAGGGAGAGGGAGAGAGAGAATGCACTCTCCCTCTCTCTCCCTCTCCCTCTCTTTCTCTTTCTCTCCCTCTCTCATTTCCTCCCCCTCCCTCTCCCCCTCCCTCTCCCTCTCTTTCTTTTTCTTTCCCTCTCTCTCCCTCTCCCTCTCCCTCTCTTTCTCTCTCATTTCCTCTCCTAAACAAGCAGAAAAGAAAGTGATTTAAACATTAAACAAGCAAAAGGGAGAGGGAGAGAGAGAATGCACTCTCCCTACCTCTCCCTCTCTCTCCCTCTCTCTCTCTCTCTCTCTTATTTCCTCTCCTAAATAAGCAAAAGAGAAAGTGATTTAAACCTTAAACAAGCAAAAGGGAGAGGGAGAGGGAGAGAGAGAATGCACTCTCCCTCCCTCTCCCTCTCCCTCTCCCTCTCCCTCTCCCTCTCCCTCTCCCTCTCCCTCTCCCTCTCCCTTTCCCTCTCCCTCTCCCTCTCCCTCTCCCTCTCTTTCTCTCCCTCTCTCTCCCTCTCCCTCTCTTTCTCTCTCATTTCCTCTCCTAAACAAGCAAAAGAGAAAGTGATTTAAACCTTAAACAAGCAAAAGAAGGAGAGAGGGAGACTCACCGATGAGATATGGCGAGTGTGGGGCGGCTCCTCTTTGCGATGAAGGCTCCTCCTCTCCTTCGCACGAACAACGGTGGCGGCGGCGGCGGTGGCGAGTCTTCTTACTCTCCTTCTCTCACGACGGTTGCTCTCTCCCTCGCTCTCGCTCTCAAAATACAAAACGTGAAAACGCAAAATAAAGCCGCGCTCGGTTTCGGCCCACTTTTTTCCCTTTGGACCGTCGCTATTTGCATCACTATTTGCATCGCTTTTGCGACGCAAATAGGGATGCAAATAGCGACGCCGATACCTGCCGTCGCTAATTGCCATCGCTACCAGCTCAAATCCTTGTAGTGTATGACTGGTGGATTCCAAATATTAAAAAATACTAACACCTATATATGACTAACCTTAATTTTCTTATATGTTATATTGACACATGGTTGAAAAAGCATTACAAATACTAAAAAATACTAACACCTATATATGACTTACCTTAATACCGGTCATATATAGGTTTATCTTTCTCTATTGATCATACATATCTTCTCTCTCTATTGCTTCAAGAGAAAACCAGTATGTGCATAGGCTGAAATGCTTAAGGACAGATAATGGGGGTGCATGTCTCACATTCTTTTCAGCAGTTATCTGATGAGAGGGGTATTAAGAGCCAATTGAGTGCCCCCTACACTCCTCCTCAGAATGGTAGGGCTGAGCAGATGAATAGGACAACGTAGGAGAGGGTTTGCAGTACGCTTAGCCATGCAAGCCTAGCCCAACACTTTTGGGTTGAGGTAGTTACGACTGCTGTGCATATAATTAATAGATCAGCCTGTAGTGCCATTGATTTCTAGGTTACAAAGGAGGTATGGATAGGAAATCCTCCCTCTTATGCACATTTATGTGTATTTGGATGTGAGGCATTCAGCCATGTGTCCAAGGACAAGCGTAACAAGCTGAATCCTGAGTGTTAAATACATATTCGTTGGGTATGGAGATGTAAGAGAGATGGGTTACCGTCCATGGGATCTGCATGCGCATGGAAAGTCATCTGCAGACATGATGTAGTCTTCCATGAAGACAAGATGCATAGGTAGTCTGAGAGAGTCGTGGAGATACACATGGTTATATTTCAAGAGGAGCCATGAGCTCCCATGCAGCTAGCTAGACAGCCTACAGAAACAGTAGATGCTCATGGCTAAGATGTTGGACTCAATGTTGGGCAGGTAGCAGAGCTTGAAGTGTGGCGTTCTACTAGAGATAGATGCCCACCTGAGAGATTTGAGCCCTCCATGCACTATGTCTTGGTTACAGATGCAAGAGAGACTCTCACCTAGGATGAGGCTATGTGCAAGGGTGACATTCACTCTTGGGAGAGGGCTATGTAGTCAAAGGTAGACTCCTTGCATAGGAATATGACTTGGGATTTGGTTTCCTTGATTGTTGGCAAAAAGGCTCTGCCATGGAAGTGGGTGTACAAGCTAAAAAGTACCCCTCGACACCCCAAGCAAGCATACAAGGATAGATTGGTAGAAAATAGTTTTAAGCAGAAGCATAGTGTTGACTTTGATGAGGTATTCTCTCCTGTGGTTAAGATGACCACCCTGCACTTAGTCTTGGCTTTGGTTGCAGAGCTTGACTTGAACTTGTACCAAATCGATGTCAAGACGGCTTTCTTACATGGAGACTTGCATGATGAGATTTACATGGAATAGCCTAAGGGCTTTGCACAGCCTAGCAGGGAGCACCTAGTGTGTAAGTTGAAGAAAAGTTTTAATGTCTTGAAGTAAGACCCTAGGGAATGGTATCATAATTTTGATGCCTTTATGCATTCACAGAGCTACAACCACAATGTTATGGATTTGTGCTTGTACATGAAGAAAGCTCGTGATGGATCTTTGCTAATTTTGGTACTCTATGTGGATGACATGCTATTAGTAGCAGGGAAAGCTCATGATGAGCTAGATACTATTAAGACTTAGCTCAATAAGAGCTTTGAGATGAAGGATCTGGGACAGGCCTCTCACATACTTGGTATGTGCATTAGACTCAAGAGGCATCAAGGACTCCTCTACTTGTCATAGAGGGAGTACATTGATAAAGTCCTTGAGCGGTTCTGCATGCAGGATGTGAAGCCTATTGGCTGTCCATTTCCTTCTTATGTGAAAGTATCACAGGTTGATTGTTCGCAAACAGATGAGAAGAGGGCCAAGATGGCCAAGATTCCTTATGTATCCGTAGTGGAAAGTCTTATGTATACCATGATAACCACTTGTTCAGATATTGCCTTTGCAGTTGGTGTTGTGGCACGCTATATGCCTACACCTGGCAAGAGGCCTTGGGATGCCATGAAGGGTATCATGAGGTACCTGAAGGACACAACAGATATATGCATATGCTATGGTAGCGAGGATATCGTAGTCGTGGGGCACACTAACTCTGATTATGTAGGACATGTAGATAGTAAGAAGCCCACTTCTAGCTATGTGTTCACCTATGTTGGAGATGATGTCTCTTGGATGTCCAAGGTGCAAAAGTGTACCCTTGGAAAAAGTTGAATATCCAATGAAAATAACTTTCAAACTAGGAGGATCATCTTTGAGTCTCTTTGGGTACATCAATATAAGCAATACATCCAAAAGTTTGAAAAATAGAAGGAGTTTCACCTACCCAAGTAGTAATTGATATTTTACCAAAAGGAGTATTTTTAGGAATATGATTTTGCACAAATATTGTTGTTAAGACCGCTTCAGCCCGTAAACATCGAGATAAGCTAGAATGAATGAGTATACATTGCATGGCATTGAGAATAGTCATGTTTTTAAGTTCAACAATACCATTCTATTGAGGAGAGTAGGGAACCATATATTCCTGATGAATATCTTGATTATTACAATAATCATGAAAATAATTTGAAATGTATTCTCCACCATTATCACTATGAAGTTTCTTGATGCAATGACCAGCATGAAGTTCTGTAGCTTTTTGATATTTCTTAAAAGATAATAAAGCTTTTGATTTGTATGGCAAGTGAAAAAAAGTGGTGTAGCTTGAGAAGACATCAATAAAATTCATGAAATACTAACATTGAGATTTTTATGAAGGAAAGGGTCCACAAATATAAGTGTGAATAAGATCAAGCAAATCTCTAAAATGAGTTGTGGTGGGAATGGAAAAGGGTTTGTGAAAATGCTTTCCATGTGCACAATATTCAAAAATACCCATATGAGGATGAGCTTTGAATTCCATATCTTGATCAATGTCACGCCGATAAAGATAAACAAGCTTAGAAAAATCGTAGTGAACAAAGTGACGATGCCATATTTTGCTAATAAGATTGACAGGAGCTATAAAAACATTTGCAACATCTTCATTTAAAGATAACTCAAAGATTACCATTTCGAGGAGCAATAGCTATGGTTTTGCCATTTTTCTCAATGTGAGACACTTGGTATGGTCAAAACTAACAAAGAGTCCAAGATATAAAAGTCTTGCAATTGAAAGAAGATTCCTTTGTAGATCTCAGACACGTAAAAATCCACGGAGAATTCTTGTTGAAGAAAGAGTATCGAGACATAAATCACCTATTCCTTTAACTTGATAGGTTGTGTCATTACCAAGATAAACCAATTTCTTGATAGGAATAGAATGATAATTATGTAATCATTGGAAATGATATGTCCTATTTCTCGTAGCACCATAATCAATAATGAAAAGAGATCCATCATGAACATGAGGTATCCTTTCCAGAGAGAGAGAATAACTCACACAATTTGCTTCTTCAGTAGTGTTGTCATATGTAGCAGTATATGTTGTATTGCGATCTGAATCAAAAAACTTATTGAACCATAGATGGGTTGGATGATCACTCTTTTTGCAGTAGTCTAAGGAGAATAATCTCTAAATAAATGTGGTTGTTTATTTGTAATACCATGTTCTTCATCATATTGTTTTGCCAAGCAATCATTTGTAGCATGACCATTTCTATTGCAATAAGAACAATGTATGCTAGGAAACATGAGACGAGAGAAGTCACCACCACGTTGACTCCTATGTGTAGAGTGTGAAAAGCAATGTCTTTGAGCGAGGAAATATTGGTCCATTTTGTTCAGACTATGTGTCCTGTTGTCCAAAAGGAAATCTATTGATGATTATAGAATTCGACATAGCTGGCTAAGAGAATACATACCATAAGAGATCATAGAATTTGCACACCATATATGAAATGATGAGATGAAAGTGTAGCTGAACAAATCGTATGCAAAAGCTATTCTGTAAGGAAACACATTTAGTTCAAAAAGCATACTCCAAAAGAAAGAAACCCAAGATAGATGAAACGTGGGCAAGAATAAAGTTACCCAAAATAGACAAAATGTGTGAGAGAAGAAATCGGTCTAACATAGGTGAGAAATATGAACAATGCTCAAAACGTTATCATTTTAATTTTTGGCCAAGAATAGATAATAATGTAGCTAATTTTGGCAGAAATGCAAAAATTCAAGAGTGACTAATGATGATGAAACCTATGTTGTATAGAAGTCTGCACGAAAAGCTATTTTCCTATTTGTTTTCATATTTCAAGTCCAGTTTACCTGAACACACATAGCTTTTAACACCACAGAACTCCAATTTGAGCATGGATTTGATAGGAAGAAAGCTTGTAAGTCCTAGCACATCACAAAAACCCATTTTCTTAAGAAAGGTATTTCCTTAAGAATGTTCCAAATAGAAACTTTTACGATGTCTAAGCAAGGCATATCTACAATTCAACATATTTGCAATCTAAATAATGATCGAATGAGATTCTTATGCACAAAAAAGAATACTAATATTTTTACCTAGGGAGAAAATGCACAAATGGTTTTTCAATTGCACGTAGTACTAAAGACCCCAAGTATTAACATACCATTAGCTTCTCTTCAAGATCTTCCATTCCTATACTTCCAATATTTGACTCAACATGCAAGCTTATTGGGAGAGTAATTTCCATTGGACCCACCAAGAGAATCCCACCAACCTTAGTAATTAAATGATTGACCACCATTCCAACAGCTTATCCTACAATAATAAGCTTCTACATTGTCAATAGTCTAAAGGACTCCTCGAAGGACAACACCTAGCACTCCCTACCATCCATGTCTTCAATGCAAGTTGAAGCATGCCACCTATGATGTAGAGTGCCATGGAACTAGAACTTGTCTAGAGGGGAGATAATGTTAACTACAAGAAGTATGTGGTATGCAGGGTATAAGAAAGCACAAGAAGGAGCCTAAATTTTTAGAGATAGTCTTTGGATTATTCACCACAATATAATGTGCATGAAGCACATGCATATTTGAATTTCCAAATGGTTTCAGTTATTGTATTGATTTATTGTGCAAATCTACAAGACATATGTGATCCTATGCAAGTTGTAATGATAATATAGGCTCTTGTGGAAAAACCAAAAAGGTTCTAGTTCATTATCACCATAAGAGACACATGCAATGAGAGATGAAAGATCTTGAGATCCTAAAGTGGATTAGATATGCCCAAGAGGGATGGAAAAATCCTAACCCTAGAAATCATGTATAAAAGGATGATAATGAATAGGAGAAGCCCATCATGTTACAAGTTATTGTAGTTCTAAACATTATTGTCCATATTTATGGAGTTTTGTGAAATTCGTTTGATAATTAGGATATTGGTGTTTTGCTTAAACCTAGTCAAGAACCTAGTTATCTATGATGGTAATTGAACATATGTGACAAATTTTGAAACCCATAAAAAGTGCTAATCATGTATGTTTCAATGTGGACTTTGAACCATGATGAAGCCATTACCTTTTTGTGGATAGTGAGTCTGAATCCATGTGAGTTGGATATCTCTTATAGATAATGAAGTAGATTCTACATGGTATTCCTATGGCATTTCACCACAAATGACATTTGCAAGAAAATCTTTTTTGTTGTTGCTTTTGGTATACCATTAGTGCAAATTTCTTTCATGGTCTCCACATGCCCTTGGGGGTCCACCTTGTAGAATATGTAAGATACCACGTGAATTCAAAAGAAAGGATATTATATTTAGTAAAAGTTTAGTAAAGTAAAAGAGGTGACTTGAAGGACTTATAGCATCTAAAAGAAGGGTATTTCTTAATATCCTTGAATGTATAATGTTATATAGATGATTTCTTATATGTGGACCCCCTGGGCACATGCATAATACTTTGCCTAGTGACATGACATGTCTAATTTGAGAATGAACCTTTTGGACACGTGTTGACATATTGAAATGTGTTGAGAGATGACATTTCTTGGAATAATAATTAGTGAAACTTCCTTTAATAGGCTATGTAACTTCTTTTCATGGATTGTGTAAATTCATGCCATGAGCGTTGAGTCTCTTTCATTAGCTAATGATCCCACATGTATTATTATGGAAAGCTTGCTTTCTATAGTTATAATGAATCATTTAGACATGAGCAAACATATTGAAATATATTGAGAGAGAGTTTTTGAGACAGAGAAAGACTAATGTGGAAAATGTGTTTGTTGTTATTTTTTTTAGAATACCAATAAATGTATCTTCTATTCATGGCATATGTATTTCAAATTTGAGAATGAGCATCGAATGGAAAGAAAAACCTCCTACTTTGCCTTGCTCTGTATCATGTGCTTTTTCACATGCTGCTTAGTTTTTCCCTCTTTCTTGAAAAGGTTCAGTGAGAGAAAAGGAAGAATCATTTGTCTTCCTTTAGATCTCCCACCATACATGTGAATGTGAAAACAAAGTAGAGGACATCCAAATTTTGTTGCGATAAATGAATTAGAAATTTGTGGCCTTTCTTTCTTATATAATGGTTTGCAAGAAACTTCCAGTGCATGGTTCTCAATAAACACACAAGCAACTACGAGACCTCTTTTATCTTCAAGTAGGGTTAACAACACTATTTTATTGTCGATTCTCATTGAGCATGGTGTGTAAGGGCTTGTCTACTTACAATTATTCCATTGAAATTTTGAAATAAGAGCACCATGAGGATAGCTAAACAAAATATAGAGATTTGAAGGAACACTAAATACAAACATTCTCCCTTCATTAGACATAATAGCTCCCTTGTGTTCACAATACTCTTTAAGGAAAAAACTAACTACCCATCAAAGAAAGAGCATCAAGATACCTAGATCTCCTCATCACCATTGCACATATGCGAGTAGATCATCTAAGAGTATCCTTGGGGAGTCTTCTAACTCTGCTCTTAGCTCAAACTCTCCACGCCTCCATGAACACAACCTTGCCTTCAAGCACCACAAGCAAGAACAACTCCAAATCTTCCACCACGATTACAATAGGGAGTCAAGTCTTGACAACCACCTATTTGTGAGTCATAACACACCATCTATGCCCCAATGTCTTCAACTCAACAAACTTGTAAGGAACACACTCTAGGAAGACCTATGATACTACACCCATAGTTCAATTTGGTGAGCACTTAAAAATAACTTATTCCCACTTCCTTATACTCCTTCAGTCTCCATGAGAGTAAGGTATCAACTCTTTTTTATATGTTCCATCTTACTGCATATGCCTCTCCTTTATAGGCACGGTCAAAAAAAGGCAATGCCTTTCTTTCAACTAAAAATCATCATGCTTGCTGTTTATCAATTGTGATCCACTCAATATTGCATGTCTCATACATCGACTTTGATCAATGCAAAAGCATGTAGGTTTCATCTCATTGTTTTAGCTTAAGAAAGCATGTAAACGTAGATTGCAAATGCACATAAACACTCAAAATGATGTCAATGTAAACATTTTATTGATAACATGAATTTCTTGTTAACATACCAAAATTGATATATTTAAAGTTATAGAAAATATTGGTAGATAACATTTTTAGAAATTTCAATTTTATGTAGCTATTAACATTAATTAATGCTTTGTGAACACATAAATATTGTGAGTGATCACATAAATATTCAATCTTCCCATGTGAATTATCATTATTGATTATGTCAACATCATGCAATCATCTTGGTAGTATCATACTACATCCAAAATGTTCAAATTGGTCATAGAAACCACCTTTATCTAGGCTTGTGATCAGGGAGGATTTGTAAGCACAATGTTATTCTTAGGGGCATGTGTGAAGGCAATCTAAACCTTCCTCATTTCCTATATAAAGGGACTACAAGTCACCAAGGATGTGTGGAGATGGCTCAATTGTATTTGAACAACTTAATAAGCAAGAAATCTCTTCTTTGTGTGTACTATAGCCTTCCTTTGAGTCTCTATTGAGTATGTATGCTCTTCCTTGTCTATCATGATTGGTATATTGTTAAGTTATCTTGTTCGTTTGATTTGTGTATTTCTAAGCACACTCAAGATCATTATCTTGTACTTGTGGTCTCTATTCTCTTGCATATATACACAAACATCTTCTTGATCCCTTAGTGTGAGATCTTTGCACATGATATTAGACCTTGGTCTAATCTTAAGCACTTGTAATAGTCAGTAATCACCCAGATTGAACACGAGCATGAATTAAGTGCACCTTTCCTCTTGTAGTGAGTGGCTCAACTTCTTCTTTATACCCAACTACATTGGAGGACCTAGTGTGGGAAAAGGAGGCCAAAATTGTGGATACTCTCTTCTAAACAAAGCTTCCCAGTGTCAAACAAACACACCTACTACATTGAATGCCAACAATAAGTTTGCATGAAGATGGCATTGAGATTACCCCAACTCTAGAGAAATTTTAATACGATTTGTTTGCACTCATCTCATGGCCAATGGATACAATATTTTTGACAAACCCTCTTAAGTGAGCTTCCTCTATTAGTAATTTTACTATGGTTAAAAGGACTCCATTGAATTGATATCTAGCCAAGACCTATAGCTCTTTTTTATGCAAGGATGGCTATTAAGGTGTTGTGCATGATAAAATGAATGCAAGAATGTCGAATCTCTCCCTCTCTTTCTCTCTACCTTCCTCTTTCTCTATGTTGTGTTGTAAAAAAGGCATAGGTGGTGCAAAAATGAGGTGGGAACATGAGAGAAAATGAAGAATGAGAAATATTATTCTACTAGACAACCAAAGATATGAGGATGTGGAGATGTAAATGAACCAACACTCATGAGTAGTTGCCACCTCTCTCTCTCAAATCCACTTCTCTCCCTATGTCATTGGATCACAAAGTCCACTTTATTCTACTAGTCCTACCACGACTGGATTTCCATTCTCTCACACACACATTTCTAACTATCATGAACTAGGTACCAAAGTTTGTCAAAGCATAAGTTTTTCTTTCTATAATATGTATCCACAAAGGAATGGACATACTCATTCTCTCTCTCTCTCTCTCTCTCTCTCTCTCTCTCTCTCTCCCCTTTTCCTCTCTTTTCGTAAGAAACATTCTTATATCATCTCGTATATCTCTATCTCCCCTTCCAAGTTCAGTGATAATGGCATCAAGGAAGCTCTTCATAATAAAGAAGGCTTGGATGGCACCAACATGGTAAGCAAGTGTACTAACATTCAAGAAGCCATCTTTGTGGGTGCTAACTCCTTTCATCACACCCAGTACAAGCATCTCAAGCTATTTTCTATTTCTTGGCCATGATTGAGAAGTTTAGCCTCTCAATACAGTCATGTGTTTACAACACCAGCCAAAAATGTGCTCCCACACTTATCATTGTTACTTTCTTGGCCAGATTATAATCCTATGTTACATTTTCCTTTTGGGATCACTTTTGGGCTTTAAAGACTATTTCAAAACTCCACGACTTGGCGACATTTAGCCAACTCATTATGGATGGCTATTTCTATCATTTCTTATCATTGTTGGATGCAATATTTCATCGTCTTGGTCACTTTGTAGATTGAACATTGATACATTGTATTTTTGTTTTGATCAAGGAAAAAGTGAAGTGTTTTAAAGGGGTGTATTTCTGTGTATGTGCACAAAGGCATGCATGCACATCTATGTGTTGGACACTTGGTCGATCCCTACCACCTCATTTGCTTTAGTTCTTTGCTTGTTAATGTTTGGTCTTCATCTTTTGGACCTCTATCATCCTCTGCTACACTATATCGGAGACCTTTCTTAGCTAGAGACCCTCTCTTCTTAGTGTTCCTCCTTTTCTTTCTTGTGTTCCTCCACATTCATCTTTTGAAGATTATTATTGACAAAGCACATCGAGTGCAAGCCTCTTTTAGCTGCGTGTAGCCAAGTTGGGGCTCCTTAGTCTCCACTTCTTTGTGTGTATGTAGCAACAATCTTCTTGCCTTTCCCTCTCTATTATGGAACCCTGTGTGCTGCTTTTCACAAATGTATTATAGCAATCTGCTAATTCGGTACAGAAGCTTTCAATCAAAGAGAAAGTCAATGAAGTGGTATGTGTACATTTGCGCTGCGAGGCTTATATCTTGGCATGAGAATTACCACATATGCAAGCTGTTGGCAAGGTCTTCATGTTGTTGCATTCTCTTCTGGGGCAGTCATGCGCTTTTTCTCTCTCTTGAAGTAGGCTCCTAGAGATTAATGCAGAGTTTGGCTACCAAGCTGGAGTCATGCTATCACAGTTCAAACAGTGATGATGGCACTGCAGGTTGGTTTAAATGCGTCGATTGGGAATTCGATGCTGGTAACCATGACTCCAGCTTGGTATGTGAAGCTCATTATGTTTGCCACCCACGTTCAAGCTACCACTGACGGCGAAGCTTGACCAACCTGAGCCATCATCAAGTTCTGGCTATCACTTGTCGTCCGATTCGAGCCACCTATCATCACATCGCACATGCTTATTGTGGCCATTGTTTCGACTGGCTAGTGGACCTGTTGCCGAAGTTGGAGTACCTTACAGTCTTTGCTGGTTGGTCTACCAATGCCAAAATGGTCTGCGGTAGTCTTCGCTAGTTGGTAGAGGTGCGTAGCCAATGACAGGTCTACTAGCGCGCCCGAAATGCGTAGACCATTTGGGTGCTGGTAGACCTGCCATTGGCTACGCACCTCTGGCACCTATGTTATCGTTGCTGAAATTCTTATTAAAGTGCTTCTTCGGTATGTACTAACTACACTTGTGACGTGTGCTACATATTTCTCTCTCTCTCGTTTTTATTATGGATCTTATGCTGATTTTTGGTAGGCCTAAAATCATCTAGGAACTTCCTGACTTAAGTGGATGACAAAATTATATCTAACACTATGTACTCTTTCTATTTAATTAGTTATAAAATAGAGGGACACTCTGTGAGAGAGAGAGAGAGAGGCAAGATGAAGATGTTGAATGATAGTAATGAAAATATAAAGAGATGGAGGTGAGAAAGAAAGTGGCTATGGCAGAGGCATAGCTACCAAGGAAAGCATGTTATGCTTGTGTGATGATACAGGGAGAAACATAGAGAGAGGTGTCGGTTGAGAGAGAGAGAGAGAGAGACTGAGAGATGGCTTATAACCATAGTCTTTAAGATGGAACCTTTGGTAATGGAGATAGGGAGATGTAGAGAGAGAAGTTGGTTGAGACACACACACAAACACGCAGAGCTTGCTCACTTTACTCTCACCTCTAACATGGCACCTTTGGTAATTTCCCCTTGCATTCCATGTGTCACATTGGAACCACAACCTAAATATTTTGATAACTAAAGCCCATTTTGCATTGATTTGGAATGTTTGTTTTATTCTCCATTTACTTGTGCCAAATCAACTCGTTTTTAATATTTGTTTCAATTTTTCAAGGGCAATACATGCGCCCAAGGTGCCCATCACACATGGCAGCACCATTATCTTCGGAAAATGTGCTACATGTGTTGTAGGATGAGCTAGATGAGGACCTAGATACATACCTATTATTGTCCAAGGACATTGAGGTAATGGGTGCATGTTGGGGCCCACCATGGCACACAAATATTCACATGCAACACTTCTTCATGGACTTAGTTACCCACCTCAAGTGCTTTCATGCCCAACTTAGTTGGTATAACCCTAGTGCCATTTGCTTCTTTATGTTCTTCTCACTTGCAGTCACAAAAATCCTCTACCTCCACCCCCTAATGCATCATTTCCCTCTTGCCAAGTGTCTACATCTTCTGTCCCCTCACTCCTACAATTATACACTTACCCCTACCATGAACTTTCCATAATAGATTCTCTTCCAATTGAGACTATATCATATACACAAAGAACAAATCCCACACTGGCCTCTTACCTCCTAATAATAATCTCAATTTCTCTTTTTATCTCTAGACACATCAATTCCACATGTAAATCTCACTAAAAACTATAGAAAGCACCTTTGTAAGGGGCATAAGCAAGGTAGATAATGATGGGTGGGAATTCACAATCTAGTATAACAACAACATCATGCATTGTCAGAACGCGTAGGGTTGAAGGTCACCACACGGGTTTGGCAAGAGAAGAATGTATGGGGGTTCAAGAGCTTAGACTTTGGAGATGATAGAGATAAAAGAAGGGTTGAAGGTTTCAAGCCAAGTTCTTGAAGATAAGAGACAATAGGGTGTAGGTGGATTCAAGGAGAGGAGTAGACGGAAGAGAAGGGGTTCGAAGAGATTGAAGTGTAGAAGAATACTCCCAAAAAGAATTAGAAAATATATAAGAATACTAACAGAGATGAAGCCTATTAGTTTCTTTCAGCATTATGAGAAAATATAACTCTAATAGACAAAAACGTGTACAAAATAATACCTTCCTCTATGCTGCTCAGATCACCAATCTGATGCTTCCAATGGCTCCAAAAGGGGGGTTAAATACTAGGACACCTGACCAGAATTCTGCCAGATCACTTCTTCTTCATCTTTCACTTTCGAAGTGCAGCGATCACACATCGCTTGATTTTGCTAATCTATTTTTTTACATAAAATCCTCTTAAATTGGCTGAAAGCTACATGCTTTCTTTTACATGTGCTCCTAATCTAGAAGTTATCTATAGTTTTATGGATTTTTTACAAGAGATAATATCTAGAGTATCAAAAATTAACTAAAAACTTGTCCAAAAAGATCTAGTATTTTGAACCATGGACACTAATACTAATGCCTAAAGTGGCATTGGCTTTCTAAATCTAAAAGGAAGCCACACTCTAGATTTTTTTACACGGTGTGGGCATAGCGCCACGACATCCACCCCCTCCTAACCTGCACATCCTCTGGCATTTGCCAAAGTCTTTTGGATTTGCAGTGCCAGAAGAAGTATCTTCTACCATGTCAATGTCTTCATCTTCTGCCTCTTCTTCTTTCTCTATGTCTTTATGCTCTTGAATCATATTCAAGTCTTCTAGCTCATATGTTGAACTTTCTCTTCATTTGAAGAGCTTGATTCTTTTTCCAGCTATGGGTATCTTCATGCTTGTTCCATCCAATTTAGCCAATGAATATGTTGCATTGTCATGAAAGCCCTTTACCACATATGGGCCAAACCAACACTTTACCATCTTCCTAGAAGCACTATATTGATTGTCTAGGTTGCTGTCATAGACAAGCACCTAGTCATTTTCTTGAATTGCTCTTGGCTGAAGTCGATGTCGGTTATCAAATCTTCTTTTGATCTTTAGTCTTGCTGTCTTTAGCTTCTCAATAGCTGCTTGAACATCTTCAGGCCTTCTTTCTAGCTGCCATATGCACAAAGTCAGTAACTCTTCTCTACTGATGCCTTCCTCCCAAGGTAGAAGACTCCATGTGAGAATAGATTCTTCAATTGGAATAATTGGTTGTTGTCCATGCCTAAGTTCAGCTGGCATATAGCTAGTCACCGAATTGTGAGTAGTCCGATCAGCTCATAATGCAAAAGGTAGCATTTTAGGCCATTCTTTGATCTTTCCTCTACAAGTCTTTGCTAGAGCTTTGAGAATAGGTTGATGACCTCTCTCACTCTTTCCATTGCCTTCAGGGTTGTAGGATAATGTTAAAGCCAACTTAATACCCAATTGAGCAAAGAAGTTGAGTGCCTCATCAGCATCCAACTCTTCTCTATCTACAGTTACTTCACCCACACAACCATATATACAAAACACAAGTTGCATGCCTCATCAGCATCCAACTCTTCTCTATCTGCAATTACTTCACCCACACAACCATATCTACAAAACACTTCTTCAAGAAGAAAACGACAAACAGCTTGAGTGGATTTGGTTGTTAAGGCTTTGCCTTCAACTTGATTGGTTAGATCCTCTCTTGCAAGCACTAAATACCACATATTCCATATTCCTATAGGCATGGTTACAAGATCAATAACCCATCTATAATGTATAGACAAAGGATAAGTTGGTTGTTACCCATCTCGATGCTTGACCATAGAATACATTTGACACACATAACAGGTTGTAACAAAATGTGCTATGTCCTAATACATGTTTTGCCACCAATATTTTTCTTTGACTTTACTAAAGGTTTCCCATATGCCTCTATGGTTAGCCCACAGCCTTTCATGAAATTCTTTCATTACCTGTTGTTGTAATCTTTTGTTACCGAAAACTCAAACAGGCGCTCCTTTCTTCTTCTTTATGTACTTCCATAGATGTCCTTCTTTAAGAAAAAATCCATAAGCTTTCCTCTTAATATGCTTGAACTCCTCATCAGTCCATGTCTCCTTCTTCTTCATTGTGCTCAAATATTGGCCGATCTTTAGCCAATCTTCTTCATAATCTTCTTCAAGGAAATAAACTAAAACTTGAGCAATGCAATGAGCATGCTGGCTTCTAGTTGACCATCCTGTTGTTTTCAGTTTTGGACCAGTATATGCAATAACTGAAAATGTATTTTTAGCAGCCATGGAATGAAATTCAACAAGTATAGATTCTTCAGCTTCATCTTCTTCCATTAGCTCTTCTTCATTGTCATATCTTGCACGTGATAGCATGTTAGCAATTGGATTTGCCTTTCCTGCAATATGCTTTAATTCGGGGTTGAGAGACTCAATATGTGCAACCCATCTTAGCATAGCAATATCGAGTGTAGAGCAGTTGGCAATCATGCCCAAGAGTGGAAGACAATTAGTTTCTACCACTATGGAAGCACCTATAAAGTATTCAGGATCACACTTTAATGCTGTTACAACTCCCCACAATTCCCTTTTTACTTGTGCATACCTTCTTTGACGTTCATTGAGAACTTTTGCTCTAAAAAGAATTGCATACCTATTATCTTCAAGATCCTCTTGACCAGCAGCCCATTCTATCCCAATGGGACTTGTATCCACAGTAAGGATGATTGGTTGACCATTTGAATAGTCAGCCCTTTTAAGAGTGGGGGCTGAAATTAATAGCTTCTTTAATTTACGCATAGTTAGAGTATGCTCTTTATTCCAAGAGAATATTTGGAATTTTCTTAATAATTGATAAAGATTTTTGGCTATATGAGCCAAATGTGGTATCCATATGAGATAGAATAGACATGTGCCAAGAAATATTCTCACCTCTGAAACATTTGTGCATTTTTCTTGCATTCTGCTGATGGAATCTATCTTGATTGGAGAAGGTTTGTGTCCATAGGGGAAACATAGATGATCGACCACTAGGACTTCTTCTACTCCAAAAATAAACTTAGCTCCAGAAAGGATAAGATGTACCTCTTCTAGGCTTGTCAAAATCCTATCACAATCATGAATATGGTTAACTACAAATGTCCTGCAACCATCTTTGTCAAGCTCCTCATTCTTTTCATTGACTTCACATCCCTTGATAGGTACATCATCAAGAAATGGAAGAGTAAGTTGTGGAACAAAGTCCCTTAAGACTTTATGCATGGCATTCACCATATGGGCTACGGGCTTTGTTGCACCTTGTGGTAGAGTGCACATGCGGACAAATCCAAGAGGTATCTTCATTGTGGTAATGTCTCAAAGAAATACACAATTTTCTTGGATTGACAGGATGGTATAGGATCTTCATAAAAAATTATGCCTTGATAGCAACACCTCTGACGGATCTACTAAAGAAGCAAACATCCATTGCGTGGTCAATTGCCAAACAATCTAGCTTTGATAGACTGAAGCAAAGTTTGGTATCAGCACCTATCCTAAAACTTCCAAACCTCAGTAAGGAGTTCGAGGTAGTAACTGATGCTAGCACACTTGCCTAAAGATGTGTGCTCATGCAGGCAGGTCATCCTGTAGCATAATCTTCAAGGAAACTGAAGAGCCATGAGAAGAATTATGCTACCCATGATCTAGAATTGTTAGCTATCATCCATGCTCTAAAGCTTTGGAGACACTACCTGTTGGGTAACAACTTTACACTAATGACTCATCATAAAAGTCTCAAGTGGATCTTTACCTAGAAGGAGCTCAACATGAGGCAATATCAGTGGATTGAAGTGCTGGAGGAGTATGACTTTGAAATCAAGTATCGACCTGGAAAGGAGAATGTAGTTGGTGATGCACTCAATCGCAAGGCATTCCTTAATTCTCTAATCTTGCAAAATCCATCAACAGCTAGATCTCTAGCCACAAAGGTGTCCATGCCAAACAACCCAATACTTGAGCTAGCTAGAGAAGAAGCATGCCATGATCCATCCTATTAGAAGATGATAAGGGAAATCTCTATCAAGGGCCAGGTACAAAAGCTATAGGCTAAGTATCATGAATTCTCTATCAATAGTGGACTTGTCTACTATAGAATGAGATTATGTATACCGGCAAACCAATCACTTAAGCAGAAGATATTGTGGGAAGCTCATGATTTCCCTTTCTAAGGACATCCTAGCTATGCCAAGACTCTCAATGCAGATAGGAAGAGCTACTATTGGGAGAGGCTTAAAGGTGAAGCTCTCAAATATGTCACTGAGTGTTTGTCTTGTCAACATATCAAAGCCAAACATGTCAAAATGCAAGGAAAGTTACAACCACTTGACATTTTCCAAATGAAATGGGAATTCATCAGTATGAACTTTGTTGTTGGCCTACCCCAAGTTCAGGGAGGATACAACTCCATCATGGTTGTGGTTGACATGCTTACTAAGGTTGCACAACTTATTCCAGTAAAGACAAACTATAAAGCCTCAGACATTGCAAGATTGTTTATCAAGGAGATATTCAAGCTACATGGGCTACCCAGGAGAATCATTAGTGATCGTGATTCTTTCCTCACATCACATTTCTGGAGAGCTATCTTTGAAGCCATTGGGACTCAACTCTATTTTAGTACAGTTTAACATCCCCAAACCGATGGCCAAACGGAGGGATTCAATCAAGTCATAGAGGATATGCTAAGGGCACACTTGCTCCTCACACTTTTTTTCATGAATTTTGGTTGGGGGGGTTAAAATGTCCCAAAGGGCACCCCCCCTTTGGTCCATGTTGTGGCTACCCCTTCAAATCTTGACCGTTTGTTGGCCATTTTCCCGTCCGGACTCCAAATTGAGTGTTGTAAATTTTTGCACGTCCAACTTGACATCCTGCATTGGCTGGCAACTCCTGATAAACCGCACGACAGTCTGAAAAATTATCAAAAATCAACAAGTGTCTCTCGGGTGCCTTTTAAGAGTCGTATTTCACTTGGTGCTTAAAATCGTCCTAGCTGGAGCCGCCGCCTTCGACGTTGAATATTTTTCCCTTGATATTCGTAATTTTTGGCTATTTTTAAGCACTTCTCGGCATCAAAACTCCGCTCTCAGTGTTCAAATGAAGGGAGGAAGGGAGTTGAGGGTCGGGACGCTGCCAGGCCATGAGAGAGAGAGAGAGGCGAGCATAACCTTGTGAGAAGAGGGAGGAAGAAGCTATCGTGGCTGCGCCGTGAGGAAGAGCTACCACAAAAGGATCTACCACTGCCATTAATCTGCCGCCTGCCCCCAATAAGCCATCATTAAGAATCGTCTTCTCTTCCTCCACGTGGTGGAGTTCTGTGGGCCACAGAAGGCTCCTTAGGAAGCCCCCTTTTCTATTGCCTTATCAAGCGGGTTTTTATTACCCCCGGGTTTTTAAGTGCCCTTTTTCCCATTGCATCCCCTATAAAGCCCAGTATAGCCCGGGTTCTTTTTCTTAAAACCCCTTCTTGTGGATCCGCAATAGCCAATATTAAAACCTTTTTTTTCATTGGCCCTACAAAGCAGTCTTTACACCCTCAGAATTAAGACATTTTCCCCTGCCGAAAAAGTGCGTCCTAATTCCATAAATGATCCATACACAATTGTAATATTATGACGTAAATCAAAATATAGGAAGAAAACCTGGACTTGTGGATTCGGTGAAATGTCCACATGAATGCTAGGAGATGATCCTCCTACGGTTGCGCCTGTGCCTTTTTAGGAGCCATCGAGACTTCGACCTTCTCGCCTTGGCCGCAGACTTATGTTCTTGGCCCGTCTCCCTCGCACGCAAAACTCCCTTTGAGATTCCGGCTTCCTTGACCGATTCATCGTCTTGTGGAATTGGGCTTTGGAAGACCTTATAGGCTTCCTCTTCGAAGCTTAAGAGGGAAAAGAAATTTGGGCTTTTAGAGGGTTCAAAAGGGAAGGGCCTTTTTAATTTGGTTAGAAAAATAGGCTTGTGGGAGTTGAAATGGGAAAGGGTTTAAGGCTAATTTAAAGGAAATAGCTCACAATTGAAGAAATCGGTCATTGGTATTTTTCAATGAAACGAACAAAAAAAAAGAGCATAAGATCTCTATGCATTCTTAGCAAGTGGTTTTTGTGCATTGCAAAATAACAAATTTAGATCAACTAATGACCATCTTTACAAAGTCCAAATTATTGTAGTACACTTCGATTATGCATGGAAAGAATAAATCGCATGTCGCATTATTAGACATCTTTTCTTTGCAATGACTCATTAAAGAAGGTTGCTAATAACCGTAGGAATTTGCAAGGCATGGAAATGATTCTAGGGTTGCATGAAGTAGATTAATCTCTAGGAAATTGACATAAATCTCAATCAATTACGTAAGTAGTTACGAAAGGTTGTGTAAATTCAGCATGCAAATAATTCATTCAGAAATGAAACTAGAAAAAGGCTGCATGGTTCATTTTTAAAGATAAAACCCTAAAGCTTAGTAGCATGAATCTTGATTGCATGTTATAGAAGGATCAATAGGAATTAGGCCATAACTTAACATACGCTTTGATCTTAACCAAAAAAGTTAGGGATTGTAAATCTAATCCCACGTAGGCAATAAATGATGCCAGGAGGCATATTTCACAGTGGACCATGCCACACGGTGGATTCCGTGAGGTTTTACGGTGGCTTCCGTAAACTTTGTTGACCGGGGCACATACACAAAGTAGATTCTTTATGCGAGAAGTTGATGGGGACGCCTATCCTTTTCGGGCATTTCATTAATTTAGTGTGTACATGGGTAATTCCATAGCGGTTGATTCCGTAAAATACATATCAAATTAATAAACGTTTATGAGTTTAGAGCATGCACTCGTAATAAATTAAGGTTAGGATTGATTTCTAGCCAGTTCATTTATTTATGTAGCTGAAGACTGCTAGGTATTCACTTTTGTCAGTTTAATTATATTATTTTCCTTACGATTGTGAATGCTTCAGTTGATGTATAGAGATAGCAGCAGCGGCGGAGGAAAGCATTGGAGGATAGCGAGTATTCGAGTTATCACTTATATTTTGATGGGTGCATATCTTAGGCATGGCCCCTATATTGTGTCGCGCCTATTTATTGAGGTGTTGGATATTTATTTATTATTTTGTATGCGCATGGGTGCACGAGTATGATATTTGTATTTGGACATTGTATTGGGTACGCCTGACTCTTTGGCCACCGCCCATTAGCTTTATTTCTATTTTGTGCTAAAGCAAACACAAAAGCCAAAATCATGCTGTTTTGTAATTGGGGCTATTATTTGATCTTGAAGATGATTAATACAAAAAATACATGCTTTGTGGAGTGCTCACACAAGGCATGGGGGAAGATTGCACCCAATTGGTCTCTTGTTCATGTCGTGCATGCTTTTTACCTTGAGTTTTGTGCAAAAAGTAGTGTTTTTTAATTCTTGGGAACCTTCCGGCATTCACGACGCGAGCATATGGCATCCGATCTGCGCACCAGTGGTATCAGAGCGAAGCTGAGATCGAGAGCTTCCAATCCCTACCCATCATGTGTGAAGGCGGAGCTCCTAGAACGATCGAGCTCTATGGTCAATCTCATCGCGAACGGTCAATACGGGTGGATTCCTGGTGGTCAAGAACCTCTGTTTCCAGCCTTTGATCACGAAGGACCAGCCTGCAACGATGGAGGACCACTCCTACATCTTCTTCTCCAAGTCATGGACAAACAGAGAGATAAGTCTTCAAAATCCATAAGCTTAAAAGCTTAAGTAAGCTTAATAAGCTTAATAAGCTTAGTATAAGCTTAAAGAAGCTTATAAATTATAATCGTTGAAGAACGGCGGCAGTTCAAGGCGCCGAAAATTCCGCCGAGGACATATTTATGTCCTAAAAATCGTCGACTGTTAAAGAAGCTAGAAGCTTCTTAGTAAACTAAGTTTACTAAGGCTTCCCAACTCTTCAAGTTCAAAGTTACTTATCTTGCAAGTTCAGTTAGTCAACAGTCACGTAAATCTATCAAGTTGATCAAGTTTTGTAAGTCTGCAACTCTGCAAGTCAGTCAAGTCACCTGAAGTCAGAACTAACTTGTGTTCAAAACTCCTAGAAGGACTGTTCCTTCGCAGAAGCACCGAACTGCAAAGTTGTTCTCTGGAAGGTATTGTTCACATACGCAGACTTGCTGAACCAGTTTCAGCACATGAAGAAGGTCAAAACACAGATTTTTCAAAGATTGCAAATCCCGCAATAGCCAAAGATGAAGATTGTGCAAGCCACACACAAAAATATATAAGCCTTGTACACCCGATCTTGAGCTACGCTCATCCCGCTAATTGGATTTGGAGAGTGTGAGGCCTTTTGAAGTTTTGCAGGATGTCGAAACCACATATGGATGATTTAATGGCTGAAGGCGATCTACCTGAACCTACGATGGAGCAAAAGCTGGATTTAATTATGATGCAGTTGGATGAAGAACGACGAGCTCGGCAAGCATTGCAAGTTCAATTGGCTAATTTACAAAGATCGACTCTACTGACAAAGAGGAACCACAATCTGAAGATCTTATCCGACGTGCCATCGATGCGACTCTCGAAGCTCAATCCATCTGCAAAGAAACAAAGATAAGTAAAAGAAATTTCAAATTCCATACTTTCAATGGCACTCGGGATGGAAAAACTGTTCTTGCATTCATCATTCAGTTTGATGATTACTTTCATGAGGAAACATACGCAGAAAAAGATAAAATCAAGTGTGTCACTAATCATTTAGTGGATAGAGCATCTCTTTGGTGGACCGTGGTTCGTAAGAGCATAGATTATCCCATTACTTGGGAGAATTTCAAGAAGAAGTTTATGCAGAATTTCCTTCCTCCACAATTCCATGAAAAAGCCATAAAGCAATGGGACCTTCTTCAGCAAAGAGATCGTGAGCCTATTCCTCAGTACACCGAACGTTTCTGGAATGTATTACTCCAGTTACGCATGCTTGAAGACGTACCTAAAGCGACACACAAGCGCAAGTATATGTCTGGATTACTTGGACATTACTACGATGAAGTCAATATGTTCAAGTCTGCAACTCTTGAAGACACAATTTCTTTAGCTCATGACACTGAAGACAAGCTTCGAGGAAGAGACAAGCGTCCACAGCACTTTCAAGCCAATGGTAACTATGGATCTAAACAATTCAATTCAAATTTTAAAAGATTTAATCAAGGTCGTTTTCCTTCATCATCTTTCCATAAGACTTGGGCAAAACCACCTGCTTTACCATCGAATACCAATCAAAATCCCAAGCCAATTTCATAGCCAAATCCTAATATTCCTAGACTTCCTGCCATTGCAAACAATGTATCTTAAGCCAAACCTATAGTGTGTTACAAATGTCACCAACCTGGATATTTAGCAGCCAATTGCCACTCAAAGAAGCCACGTGTCCATATCAACTACCTTGGAGCAATGGAAGATGATGAACATGAAGAAATGCCTGACTTTACGGAAGATGAAGACGACATTACTACTCCTTTGGATACTTTGCCAGGTATGCCAATTCCACATTCTTTATTGACAATGAAATGTTTAGTGCATGGAAAAGAAAAGATTATTTTGCATGATGATGGTAGTACTCATGATTTTATTTTTGCAAAGTTAGTGAAAGAATTGAAATTAGAGACTGTACCTACGCATTATCGCATTAAAGCAGCATTCTTAGGCACAAGGTATAATGGAACACAAGAGGTGCATGATTTAGAAATTCAAATTGGTGAATACACTGAAAGAATGAATTTTCTAGTTGTACCATTACAGTCCAGTGATATTATTTTGGGTATGCCTTGGCGTCATCAGCATAACCCGGATATAGATTATTCCACGCATTCAATTAATATTCATTTTCAAGTGAAACATATTACATTGTATGGTATGTATGCATCTAATGCTTTTCCACTGCTTTCGCATACTCAAGCTAAACGTGCATTACGCAAAAGTAGTAAATCTTATCTAATTTGGGTGAATGAACTAAAAATTAAAGAAAAACATATGCACCCTAGGGATTAAGAATTTCTTGCACAATTTAAAGACTGTTTGTTTTGCAGAAGATCTACCACCTGGTTTACCTCCTTCACGTTCTGAAGACCACAAAATAGTTTTAATTCCTGGTACACAACCACCTTGTAAAGCACCATATAGGCATAACCAGATAGAGCAGAAAGAAATTCAAAATCAAGTTGAGGAATTACTAAATAGAGGATTGATTAGACCTAGTAGTTCTCCATTTGGTGCACCTGTTTTGTTGGTAAAGAAGAAGAATAATACTTATCGTATGTGCATTGACTATCGAGCTTTAAATAAGATTACTATAAAGAATAGATATCCAATTCCTAGAGTCGATGACCTTATGGATAAATTGCAAGGTTCTGCCATATTTAGTAAAATAGATCTTAAATCTGGTTATCATCAGGTAAGATTAGATAAGTCTGACATATTCAAGACTGCATTTAGAACACAATTTGGTCATTATGAATTTTTAGTGATGCCTTTTGGATTGACTAATGCACCTGCTACATTTAGTAGAATGATGAACCGTATATTTTTGAAATATCAGCATTGTGTTATTGTATTCTTTGATGATATCTTGGTGTTTAGTAAAAATGAGAAAGAACATTATGAACATCTGTCCTTGGTTTTCAAGTTGTTGAAAGATAATCAACTATATGCTAATCCGAAAAAGAGTGAGTTCTTTAAAACAGAAATTGAATATTTAGATCATATTGTATCATCAGATGGTATTAAGATTGACCCTAAGAAGATAGACGCAATATTGAACTGGCCTATACCAAAAAATGTGCATGAGTTACGATCTTTCCTAGGTCTTGCTAGTTTTTACAGAAAATTTGTGCGAAATTTTTCATTACTTGCTTTGCCTTTGACTAAACTTTTAAAGAAAGGTATTGTTTATCATTGGTCTAATAATCAACAGAAATCCTTTGACTTATTGAAACATGCATTAACCCATGCTCCTATATTACAACTACCTAATTTTAATAGACCATTCTTTTTAGTAGTTAGTGATGCTAGTGGATATGGAATAGGAGACGTACTTATGCAAGATAATCATCCTATAGCCTATTCTGGTTGTAAACTGAAACCCTCTGAACTTAAATATTTCACATATGATAAAGAATTATTAGCTGTAGTACAAGCTTTAAGACAATGGAAACATTACTTAATGGGTTCTGAGTTTATGATTAAGACTGATCAACAAAGTATTAGACATTTACTTAGCCAACCCCAAATATCTGACCGACATATAAAATGGGCAGCCTTTATTCAGAGTTTTCATCTGATTATCCAATATCAACCAGGTAAAGAAAATGTAGTGGCTGATGCATTAAGTAGAAGACCCACCATTCATAATATTTATGTTATATCATTTGATTCTCTAACTCCTATGAAAGATAATTATCATCAGGACATTACTTTTCATGCTGATTGGAATAAATTAGTTGGAAATAACTGGAGTCCTATTGATTCACTGTCTTATAATGATGGATTCATGTTTTATGAAAAGAGATTATGTGTTACAGTTCCCTTCAGATCTTTTGTTTTGAATGAGATTCATTGTCCTCCATACCAAGGTCATAGAGGTATCATATCTACTTTACGTACATTAACTGAAGATTTTTATTGGCCATATATGGACACTGATGTATCTAACTTTGTTTCTAAATGTTTGATTTGTCAAAGAGTTAAGAGACATCATGGTAAACAATATGGATTACTTATACCTTTATCTATTCCATCAAGACCATGGGAACAGATTTCTATGGATTTTATTACTGGTTTACCCAATACTAAAGCTAACCATGATATGATTTGGATTGTAGTAGATAGGTTTAATAAACAAGCATATTTCATTCCATGTAAGAAAACTTTAACAGCATCTCAGGCAGCACAATTATTTTTGAAAACTGTTTTCACTAATCATGGATTACCAAAAGTTCTTATTTCTGATCGTGATTCTAGATTTTGTAATAACTTTTGGATTACTTTGTTTGCTAACCTAGGAACAAAAATTGATTTTTCATCTGCATTTCATCCTGAAACTAATGGACAAATATAAGCCACTAATAGTACTATTTTAGATCTTTTACGTGCTTACACTATTTCTAAACCACAGACATGGGACACACATTTGCATTTACTACAGTTTGCACATAACAATATACCACACGCATCTACAAAGAAAGCACCGTTTGAAGTGATTTATGGTTATAGATTGTCTACACCTATTGCATCTTTATCAAATAGAATTCAGAGTGCTGATGATATTGCTACTATGCACGCTACTATTTTTGATGAAGTTAAAGACATGATTGCCAAAGCCCAGCAATCATATACTAAACAAGCCAATAAGAAAAGACAAGCAATGAATTTCAAAGTTGATGATTATGTTTGGTTGAGAATAGAAAAACGTAGATTACAAAGTGTAGATAAACATCCAGTTGTGAAATTAGCACCTAGATTTTATGGACCATTTAAGATTATTCACAAAATTAATGACAATGCATTCAAGTTAGAATTACCACCTCACTGGAAAATTCACAACACATTTCACATTAGTTTATTACGACCCTTTAGAGGCCAATTACCTGTACACCCTGTTTATGAAAACCCACCTTTGTTAGATGAAGAGACTGAAATACTTGAACCTGAAGCTATCATAGATACTGACTTTATGACCACTAGAACTGGCCAAAGATATTCTAGATATCTAGTCAAATTTAAGAACCATCCTGTTGAGAAAGCCCAATGGATGCATGCTAGAGACTTAAATGCTTTCCCCACTATGTTAGCTCCACATTGAGCTAATAGCAATTGAGATCAATTGCTATCCCACCCCGGGGGTATGATGCCAGGAGGCATATTTCACGGTGGACCGTGCCACGGTGGATTTCTTGAGGTTTTACAGTGGATTCCGTAAACTTTGTTGAGCGGGGCGCATACACAAAGTGGATTCCTTGTGCAAGAAGTTGATGGGGACGCCTATCCTTTTCGGGTGTTTCATTAATTTAGTGTGTACATGGGTGATTCCATAGCAGTTGATTTCGTAAAATACATATTAAATTAATAAACGTTTATGAGTTTAGAGTGCACACTCATAATAAATTAAGGTTAGGATTGATTTCTAACCAGTTGATTTATTTATGTAGCTGAAGACTGCTAGGTATTCACTTTTGTCGGTTTAATTGTATTATTTTACTAACGATTGTGAATGCTTCAGTTGATGTGTAGGGATAGCAGTAGTGGCAGAGGAAAGCATTGGAGGATAGCGAGTATTCGAGTTATCAATTATATTTTGATGGGCGCATATCTTAGGAATGGCGCTTATATTTTGTCGTGCCTATTTATTGAGGCATTGGATATTTATTTATTATTTTTTATGCGCATGGGCGCACGATTATGATATTTGTATTTGGACATTGTATTGGGTACGCTTGACTCTTTGGGCGCCGCCCATTAGCTTTATTTCTATTTTGTGCTAAAGCAAACTCAAAAGCCAAAAGCGTGCTATTTTGTAATTGGGGCTATTATTTGAGCTTGAAGATGATTAATACAAAAAACACATGCTTTGTGGAGTGCTCACACAAGGCATGGGGGAGATTGCACCCAATTGGTCTCTTGTTCATGTCGTGCATGCTTTTTACCTTGAGTTTTGTGCAAAAAGTAGAGTTCTTTTGTTCTTGGGGACCTTCCGGCATTCACTACGCGAGCATACGGCATCCGATCTGCGCACCAATAAATTGTGTGCTTACAAGAATGGTATCGTAATGTAACTAGTTTTTTTCCCTATTTGATCAAGACAATATCTTCATGAATAGACAAGTAAATTGGTTTACCCTAAACACCTAAAACCGCGAAGGAATCGCTTCGGAAGGGTTAAATCGATGCAACATATCCCAAAGTGCTAACTAGGTTTTAGCACATTGAGGATGTGACCTAGTTGCACTTATTGCCAAGTTGAAACTCTCATACCCTAAAAACCTATCCACATTCATAGAATGCAGGGACAATAGGACATATTTGCGAGAAAAGATCTAGGGTTTCTACCCTAAGGATCACTCGCTAAAAAGATGAAACCCGATTTGAATTTGGAACCTTAGGACCGACAATGTCGGCCTAGTGCAATCAGGAACAGATTGTTATGAAGACACCCTAACCTTGTTTCCTATCTAATCATGATTCTGTGATTAGAAGACGTTGTTTGATGGGTAAAAGAGTCCCATGGATTAGATGCGACACTGGTGCAACATGTTGCAGAGTCGCATGATCTTGTGATTTGATCACAAGGGAATGGCCAAATCCTCGGAATGAGATTGGCAGATTCTTGTGCAAGTTCATCTTGCAAGAGGATGAGTAGTCCTCCTGATATAGCATGTTTCTTGGGAAAAGTGACCAAGATAAGGAAAATAGATAATTGCTTGGAAGCAAAGGACCAATCAATAATTTGGGGCAATAAATTCACTGTTAATGAAACTTAGGGTATTAGGTTAAAGTTGGGTTAATAGGGTACGGCCCTAACCCAAGGACATACAGGTTAACAAGCAAACCCTTAAGGATCTTTCCAAGTCACAATTGATCCAGGATCCAATGCTAGATGCATTCGGAGAGAAGGATTCACTCCTTAGCAGTTGGCCAAGATAATGACCATTGGAAATTATTGTGCTTGTAATAGTTTAAAGAGCACTGTTTTGCTTTGTTTGCTGATATCTAATGCTTCAGGTTTAGGGTGTGAAGGAAGAGGTAGCCACAGTTACCCCAGACTGTTTGCCTGACCCTAACCAAGGGGGTTCTTAGCCGCACCAGGAAGGTGGACCGAAGCTGCCGCGAGAGATCTCACTGTTGAGCACTACTTGGAGCAGGAGGACGCTTGGGTGCCGAGGGGGACACTGGCTATAAATCCCTTGCCTTCCGAACCTTGCACAAGAGGGCAATGTGACTCGAGATTGGATCTCGAGGCCCGCATACTAGTCTACAGGCGGAATCTTGAATTAGTAATCCCTGTGGATTGCTAGATAGCCTTCAAGCGGATTATGGATAAGCCTACGGGCTGGACTTTATAAATGTATTCCAAAGATAAATATGATAAGATGTTGAAAAGGAACTTGTTTGATATTTCTTTTCTATGTCAAGTGCTATGATTACGTGAAGGAACCAGTGCTTAACAGACTAATTAAGAAAGTTGTTTGATATATGTCCAACTAAATGTGGTAGGTAATTAGACAAATAAAACAACTTAAGGAAAGTGCGGTGGATGTGGCCATGGGTCCGTCCTATGGATGGGTGGTCCCAGTTGGCCAAGAAGTTTTCTCAATCATAAATGACAACAAGAAGATCATTTCAAAGGAAATAAACAACAAGGGCGCTGACCTAGAGTCTAAGTTATAATAATCACAGTTTACGCTATTTTAGGGGAACGAAATGGGGCTATGCCTTATGGCAGAGAGGTTAAGCTTTATATCCCTCTTGTTTCCCATTCTCCTTGAACCAAGTGCAGCGTGAATCCGCTTCAGCCGTGGCGTTTCTGCATAAAGTAGTTCGCTTGGGGTTTGACGCTAGTTGCCGTTTAGGAAATGACCATTAGGGGAAACCCTGATTCAGATCAGTCCTAAGTGGGAACGGCCAGAATACTTTCGCTACGTGGCAGACGTGGGAAGTCCTAGATCGCAAACCCTGTAACATTCCATGGGAGTGCCTGGCGGAGCTTTCTAGATCTTCTTTCCGATGGACTGCTAAGACGTGTCCTGAAGGGAACAAGTGGACATATTACAAATCCGTCACAAAGGGCTCGTTCTTGCTCTTGGCAGTTTACTGCCATCTCCAATTGTGGAAGCTTGAAGAGGTGTCTCAAGAAGCCTTCTTAACTTAGTGATATGAAGAAAGTGGGCTCAATATTTTAGCCCAAACAAAGATTTGTGAACAACAGCACTTATCTTTCTCTTCTTGAAGATTCATGTTCACTTATTGGTCCTACTTGCATTGATATACTTGATGCAAGTTGATATTGGATAAGCTTTGCGGAAGGGATATCAAGAGAGCATCTTGATTGCTCTATGTACATGCTTGGGTTGAAATAGGTAGCCAAGAACAAGGTTGACAAGGGCAATAGGATTTCTTTCTTCCCCCCTACTTCTACTTGCTCATTACAAGCTACCTACTACTTGTTACATGTTTTTAACTATAGGACTACTTTTGTACTTCATCAAACCGTCTTCTTGGAAGATAAATGCTATGTATATGGGCTGGAATAGGCAGCCCACATAGTGTTTTTGTGGATAGCAAGTGCCTTTTTATCTGTATTTCTACTTATGGTGTGAAAGACACTTGTATTTGGTTGATCTATGCACTCCGTGTAATTAGGGAAAGTTTATGCTATCATCAAAGGTGAATTCTGAAAGCTTCTTTGGGCTGATTTGGGAGTTGAAATCTTCAGCCATATTCAGAGATTTAGCTACAACAATGCTCTCTTAACTCATTTCTCACTCTATAGAAGACATCTTGTCGAAATTATGCAAGTATTATGTGTCCCCATGGTAGGGCAATGCTTGAAGACCATTCATAGATGCTAAAATTTGAATTAAGAGGGGCTTTTTCTCTTTATTTCTTGATTGTGGTATCTTATAATTATTAGGATCTTTATTTGAAGCTCTCTTGAAGCAAAATTGTTTGTCCAACAAGCCTTGTAATTAACTCATAAGCTTTGCTGGTTACAAATATACATTGAATGTAATCATGCAGAGTTGATCCATACTTGAATGATGGAATGTAGAGTTGTTTATGATACATGTACTTAACCTCATAATCCATGATTACTCTTACAGTCAAAGAAAACAAGTTTGTCTTGAATTAGAGCCTATGAGGTAATACACTTGTGATCTTTGCTAAGAACATGCAATTGGAAGCCTTGGAATTGTCTTAAAACCTTCAATCCTTCTCCTATCTCTACCATCTCCAGAATCTACGTTCTTAAACCCCAATACAATCTTCTCTCTCGAACCCTTGTGATTGATCATGAAGTACCTCTTGAACCTTTAGACATCACTGTAATCTACTAATCTCTTGAGGATGCGTCTCCAACTATCTTGCCCAGCTTTCTTGCCAAACCCTTGTGGTGACCTTCAACCCTATGCGCTGTGACAGCGCGTGAAAAAAAATAGATGCAGGAGAAAAAAATGCAATATAGGTGGACGTTTCTCGAAAATACAAATTCTCCCTAGTTTCAAGACAAAAATGGCGAAAAAGGTGACCCTGACATAAATTAAACATGAGGGATAATTAATGAATAAGCTTTTCAATTAATTCAATATTTTCTTATTAATCACATTTGAGTAACTAAATTTGGTGTTTTCATTCTTCCAAAATCTCAACTAATTAGCACCTTAATAATTTTCTTACAAGTGCCTTTTTCGAAGCATTTTTGGCCCTAATGACTTCATCTTTGTCTCTCTTGTAATAACAGAGCGCCTTAATAATTTTCTTACAAGTGCCTTTTTTGAAGCATTTTTGGCCCTAATGAGTTCATCTTTGTCTCTCTTGTAATAACAGAGCACCCTCTAATAGAGTACAAGGGGCTGATTCCAACGAAAGCTTGTTCTTCTCAAAGTTGGAGATGCCACGAGGACACTATTAAGTGTCCAAGAGGTTGTCTATATTTGTGTACATGGTGTTACGGTCTTGATTAGAAATAAGAAAGCATCAGGAAGGTCTAGATCATCTTGCTCCTCAAAATTCTGAGGAATATGTGAAAGATGATTAGCAAGAACATGGAAGCAACTAGGTTTGGTGATTACTTCAAGGTCAAACTCTTGGAATAGAAGGATCCATCGTATCATTCAGCCTTTCACATGCACCATCAGGGTATGTGCCTCTATTTTCTTGGAAAAGATTAGTTTGGCAGCTCCTTCATCTATGCTAGTGTGCCTTCTATTAATTCACTAGATGAGTCTTAAGACTTTGGTAGAAGTGAATCCATTACCTTTTTGTGAACTATACAACTTGACTAGCACCTTATTAGGTCCTTTGCTTAGTATTAGGGTTCCCTTGAACCAATCCGTCCATGCTCTTGCTTCCAAAACCATGGTCTTTCTTGTAGCAAAGGGTATGAGGTCCCATAGAAATTTCGTTTTGTGACCAAATAGGTAAGCCAATAGTCTCATCCTATTGATTGGAGGTTGTTGACAAGAGCCATTACTGAAGGAAGTCTTGTTTTGCTTAATCCATTTCATATGAATATTTTTCCTATGATATGATGCATATGCTAATCCAATAGATACCAGAGTCCTTCTATCCAATTGCATGGGATATTTAGCTTCAATTGCTTCTAAAACTTCATACCCATTAATATTTCTTATTCTTCTCTAGTTGTATAGCTTCTTCCATATCGCTTTAATTGTCTTCATCATCTTGACTTTCATCCTCGTATTCCATAGACTCTGTCTCGGCCTTTGTATGGCCTCTGTGTGAGAAAAACAAACTCTCTATTGTATCCTTCGCTTCTGCCTCTTGCTTTTGCTCTACTCTTGTGTCTATCTCTATCTATACTTCTCTCTCTGGCTCAGATATGGACATATAACAAGGAGAACAATACATCTTGGCGTCTATCTCACTATGAGAGGTGATTTCAAAAGTCATTCTTGGTTCTCACATAGGAGATATTCACCCATTGACAAGGACTTTGCTTCTTTCAGGAGTTGGCTTACAGTGCCTATTGCCAAGAAGTGTGCCTTTGTTTTCTTGGAAAATCTTTTTTTTCACAGCTTCTTCATTTGTTGATGTGCTATTTGTTACTTTGTTGGAGGAGTTTGCTAGACTTTGATAGACTTGGATCCATTACCTTTTTGTAAGCCATACAACTTGACTACCATCTTATTGGCTTCTCTGCCTAGGGTTATGATTCTCTTAAACCAGTCCATTGTAATATTCCACGTGAACTGCCTCAAATGAATATGATTTTGGATATATATATATATATATATATATATATATATATATATATATATATATATATATATATATATATATATATATATATATATATATATATATATATATATATATATATATGTTTTCCCCCCTATCCCTCCACCCGACTGACAAGCTGGAGGGGGAGGGAAATAGAAGGAGCCATTAAGCTCCTTGGTGGAGCTCAGGATGAGGGAGGGGAACATGCGTGATGACACGTAGGGAGGGAAGATCCCCCTCCCCTCCACTATTTAAACGAGGGGGCCGCTGGAGATCGGAGGCTCGAGCCGTGAGGAAGAGAGGAAGAAGGGTCGTAAGAGGCCGTCCCTCTGCTGCGTCGTGTCCCTGCCGATAGGGAGGAGTGGAGACACTACCATCACTGCCGTTGAGGTCGAGGGGATTCCGGTCATAGATGCTGTCCAGAGGGGGGGGCCGTGAGGCTGCTAACATCACCATCAAGAGGGAGGGAGGAGATGCCAAACTCCTGGCGGCTGCTGTGGAGCTAGGAGAGGTCGCCGCCATCTTCAGTCGCGGCCCTCGCCGCCTGGCTAATTAGCCGCCAGGCTGGGCCGACAACCTAGTCGTCGATTCTTTTTTTCCCCCCCACGTGGCCTTCGTAAGCTTCCAGAAGGCCCTTGGCAGATTCCAAGGGGCCTTCTTAAGCCCCCTTTTCCACACCTTTGCTTTCCCCCCCCGGTTTTAATTCCCCTAAGCCTCCTTGCCCGCCCCCTCCCCCCCCCGGGTTTAATCCCCCTACTAAGCCCCCTTGTCCTTCCCCCCCCCCCCCCCCCCCCCGGTTTAATCCCACCTAAGCCCCCTTGTCCCCCCCCCCCCCCCCCCCGGTTTTAAAACCCCCTAGGATTTTAAATTCCCTTTTCCCCTTAAGCCCCTCCCTTGACTTTGGGAACCTACACCCCCCGTGCTTTATTCCCCTAAACCTTATCACCCCCTTATAACCCTTTTTCAACCCCCTCATAACTCTTTTCTTTTTGTTTCCCACAACTCCCTAAGCTTCCTCTTAATACCCCGTATCCCCCTTATTATTTTTCCCCCTTGAACCGAAAAATCCAAATCATCATCATGGCCTCGGATGGTATCCTGTAAGGGAGAAATAGCCATGAGATAAAAGATAGGGAGGGAAAGTAGAGGGAGTGAAAAGAAGGAGTGAAGGAGGAAGAGTGGGAAAAAGATAAAAGAAAGGGAAGGAAGGAGAATAAGTGCTTTCTATTCCTTCTACCCCAAGTCAAAATCCTCCAAGCGTTCCCATCGTTGCAAAACCACACTCACCCATAAACTTTTTTGATCCAAAGAGACGGTGGAATTCCAGAAGAAAGAGAAAAAGGCTATCTCACATTCAAACTACGATGCTGCCGAAGAAAGTCCAAGGAGTAGCTGCGGGAGGGTCATCTCCCGGTATCCATGTGGATATCTCACCCCAAAACCAGGTTTTTCTTCTTGGCTTTAATTCCGTTTTAAGTCGATCATGCAAAGAAAAATTGTTAAGGATAAGATATATTTGTTTGAGTTATTTGTAACGAAGGAGTTTAGCTTATGAATGACAATGTATAGAACTTAGTTTTCTTCAAATTCCATCAAGCATTATAAATTACGAGCAAGATTATCCATTTACTATAGTAGTATATTTTAGTTAAATCCTAAGGTGTAGAAATTATATCTTACACCATTAGTCTTATTCCTTTCACAACGAATCATTGTAAATGGTTAAATTCATGAAAGGTTTCTTTCGATGCTAAAATTACTAGGGAGTTATCTTTGCTAATTGCACATCTTAGCAAGGCAATTGTTGTTATTTGGCAAGAGTTCATCTTTAAGGAAAACGGAAGTTAAATTAAACTATACTGATTGGAAAGTAAATTGTCACAAGGATAGCGAAACCGTGACAAGACGATTAATATTACCTTCCAAAAGATAACTGAACCAATCTAAACATAGAAACATTCATACCCTAAACACTTGACTACTTTCCTTACTGTAAGGACAATAAATTCGTAAAGAAAAGGAACTAGGGTTTGTCCCTAAGATTCTTAAAAAAAGAAACCCTAGGCCTGACATACGTCAGCTTAAAGGATCTAAACAGATTATTCCATCGCAAGACTTGCGCAACAAGTACGAAATCATTTAGCCTTGTGATTGATTCACAAGGAGAAAGGGTAAAAACCCTCATCAAGGATGGCAGATCCCTACGCAAGTTATCTTACAAAAATAGTTATTTTTGGATATCCTTCTAAATAAGGAAAGTTGTAAACCTCAAACTAGCATATCTAAGGAACTTTAGGGTCAACCATGTTGGGTATGCCCTACACCGGAATGTAAAGGATCTTGCCAATTTACAAGACACCTTGGGAACGAGTGCTGATACATTCAAAAAGGAAAGAACACTTCCTTAGCAGTTTGCCAAACAACTGGGTTGTTTAATGGAAATGTTTATGCTTGCTAGAGATTTTAGGGCTCTGTTTGAATTATGAATTACAAATTAAATGAGTACCTATACTTGAGGTTAAAGGCCTGAAGGAAGAGGTAGTTTCACTTACCCTCGAGTACCTGCCTAACCCTAACCAAGGGGTTTGTTGACCGCGCCGGGAACGTGGACCGAACCCACCGCGAGAGGTCTCTCCGTTGAGTTCTACTTGGAGCAGGAGGATGCTTGGGTGTCAGGGGGGGCTCTGGCATTAAATCCCTTGCCTTCCGGGTCCTACACTAGAGGCTAATGTGACTCGGGATTGGATCTCGAGGCCCGCATACTAGTTGATGGGCGGAAGCTTAGAATAGTGATCCCTCGGGATTACTGGATAGCCTTCGGGTGGATTATGGATAAGCCTACGGGCGGAACTCCTTGTATTTCAAAGAAAAAATGATGAAATGTTAAAAAAACTTGCTTGATATTGTTTTTCTATGTCACGTGATAAGATTACGTGAAGGAACCAGTGCTTAAGAGGGTTAATTAAAGAAGCTGATTGTTATATGTCAAATTAATGTATTAGATAATTACATAACTAAAAAAAAACCAAGGAAAGTGCGGAGGATGGGCCATGGGTCCGTCCTACGGTTGGGTGGTCCCGGTTAGTTGGGAACTTTTCTCAAAAATCTTGAAGAACAGCGGAATGAACATCATCATCAAAACGAATAACGAGAACGATGACCCAGAGTTACGTCTTACCTGATTTAGGCTGTTTTAGAGGAACGGAATGGGACTATGCCTTATGGCAGAGAGGTTGAGCTTTGCATCCCTCTCGTTTCCCATTCTCCTTGAACCAAGTGCAGCTTGAATCCGCTTCGGACCTGGCGTTTCTGCGTAAAGTAGTTCGCTCCGGTTTGACACTAGTTGCTGTTAGCTAATGACCAAACAAGAAAACCCTAATTCGGTCCATCCTAAGTGGAAAACGGCTAGGATACTTCCGCTACGTGGCAGACGCGGGAAGACCTAGATCGCAAAACCCGTACATTCCATGGGAGTGCCGGGCGGAGTTTTCTAGACATCCTTTCCGATGGACTGCTAAGGCGTGTCCTGGATGATACTAGGGGACAGGTTACCGTTGGTATCAGAGCCGACCAACAACGGAATTGTTTTTATGAGATCGCAATAAAATGAAGTAAAGAAATTGTTGCTGTCCAAATATTTTCTCATCTTCAAATGCTGTCTTGCAGAACTATGAAGTGTGGAACAAGTTTTTGGTATTTCGGGTCATGTTTATGACTGCAATGCATTCTCCCCTTTATAGACAAAGAATTGGGATGATGAACATCATGGAGCAGATTTATAATCCATCACCTTTATACATAGAACGAAGATGGACGGGGTCTTCAGGAATCTACTATATAGCCGCCCACCGGTTTGCTTATCTACAGATTAACCTAAAGAGGATCAAGTGGTTGGAAGATTTGAAAGTCGTAAAGCTGTTCATTTTTGTGGAAGCTCACGTAAATTCGACTTTACATATTCAAGGTCAGAGGGTTGAAATAAACTCATATGTGTATGAGGAAGTAACCCGTGTAATCCCAGCCGACAGGATTAAAGTGTTGGGCCGCCATGAGAAGTATGGATTCCAATGGAAAGGGTATCCTGAACTTCCAATGAACTATCGATTCCTAAAGATCCATGACCCAAAACCCTACTATTACACAGTTCTTGTAGACAAATGCAATACAATGTTGTTCTCCCCAAACTGAATGTAATGATTGGATTATCATCACACGAAACGTTGTATAAGGCTATGCCCATGTAAATACAAATAAAGACTTCTTTTATCAATATCTGGCTGTGCATAAGAGATGTTAAAAAGTTAAGTAGCTACATTGTTTACGAGATAGCTGAACTAAAAGTGAAAGATAAGCTAACATCGATTATCATATAATAACGTTAAGAAAACTTTTATCCAGGCACAACCCCAGGTATAGGTTCCAAATTCGCCTCCTACATCAAGTACTGCTGTGACCTAGGAGAAGAAGTTCCTCGTCAAGCAGATAAAGCCACCCGAGTTTGACTGGAGAGGCAGATTCGTCCAAGCTGATGCTCAAATTTGGATTGAATCCATGGAGGATTACTTTTAAGCAGCTGGTACTGCACCTACCAATCAGGCCATGCTCGCCAAGTTAAAACTCACCGACGAAGCCAGACTTTGGTGGAAGCAATGGTGCAGGGATCAAGGGACTTCAGAGGGGTCCGTTACCTGGGAGAAGTTGAAAAAAGTCGTGCAGGGAAGATATTTGCCACTTGCATATCGTACGCAGAAAATGAATGAGTTCTACGAGTTAGAACAGCTAGGACTCACCCTTGACGCATACTACTCTAAATTCGTCTCACTCTTAAAGTATGCGCCACAGATAGACATGACACAGCAGATGTCCAAATTTTGCGCGGGCTTAAATCCGCCCGTAAATACCCGTCTCGAATCTATGCGTCCATCAGATCTTCAGGATGCACTCATTGAAGCGGCGCCTATAATTCAGGAGGTGCAAGCTAGAGCAAGGGGTAACAAAACTTGGTCCTATAGTGACCCGAACAGAGGAGCATTCAGACCTCAAATGAAGAGAGTTCAAGGTCATAATCAGGGACAAAGGAAGAAAGCAAGGACAAATAACGTCAACAACTTTGTTCCTACTCAAAGTAATGGCCGAAACCTCCGTTGTTTCCACTGCAACGAACCCGGTCACTTCAAGAGGCAATGTCCCAAGCTCAGCGGAGGACATCGTCAAACGCCTTTCCAAGGTGCAGGCCGCGGTCAAGGAGCTGTTACCCGTGGAAGAGGAAGAACCGCTTGCATTGCCAATAGGCAAAGATGCGAAGAAGAAGAAGAGGAAGATCCGACTATGGAAGCAGAATTTGAAAGAGCGACAGTCCATGCCGCTTTACACAAGAAAGGACCAAATCGCCAGTTCTCGGTGATTCAGACACCGTCGGACTATCAAGGTAAAGGTTTCAAAACCTTGATTGATTGTGGCAGTACACATTCCTTTATCTCATCAACATGTGCAAAAAGATTAGGAATAGCCACAGTAGAAGCACCTACCCTGCTTGTGGAATTGGCAAACGGTCGTGAGGTAACTTGTACCAGGTAAACTGCTAAGGTGGAATTCTTTCTGGGAGGAAAGAAGACTTTAGTCAAATTCACAGTCATGAATTTAGGTATCCATGAGTGTCTACTTGGGATGGATTGGCTTAAGCCTAATGATGCCCACATTCATTGTGGAAAGGGTCAAGTTTCCTTTCGAAACTCTGAAAGGAAATTTGTCACAACTCAAGGTGAGGCAGGAGTGCCAAGAATCAAATTATCCAAAGTATCTCGGATCATAAAAGGAGTAAGAAAAGGATTACCCGTTTATATGATCAAACTCAACAAGTTAGATCAAAAGCAAGAGTCTCATGAAGGACCTTCTTGGCTAAAGGAATACGCTGACATATTCCCTGAGGAATTGATTGAACTTCCGCCTCAAAGAGAAGTAGATCATGAGATTAGGCTAGTGCCTGGAGCTGCACCAATTGCAAAGAGACCTTATAGAATGTCCATACCGGAAGCAATTGAGTTGAAGGAACAACTCAAGCAACTGTTAGATCAGGGTTATATCCGGCCTAGCAACTCACCGTGGGGAGCTCCAGTACTATTCCAGAAAAAGAAAGATGAGACACTTCGACTATGTATTGATTACCGAGGGTTGAATCAATCAACAGTCAAGGACAAGTATCCTATTCCTAGAATAGATGAGCTTCTTGATCGTCTTCAAGGTGTAAAGATCTTCTCCAAGATTGATCTCAAATCAGGTTACTATCAGATAAGGATCAAGGAAGAAGATATTCCAAAGACGGCCTTCAATACAAGATATGGGCACTTTGAATTCCTGGTTATGTCATTCGGGCTTACAAATGCACCTGCCACCTTCAACACATTAATGCAAGATAACTTTAGACCATATCTTGATGATTTTGTGCTTGTCTTCTTCGATGAAACTTTAGTCTATTATAAACAGAAAGAAGATCATGAACCTCAACTTCGGATTGTCCTTGAGACATGAGGTCTCATAAGCTGTATGCAAAAATGAAGAAGTGTGCATTCTTCAAGCGTCAGATTGAATATCTGGGATTTATAGTATCATCAAAAGGAATATCAGTAGACCAAGCCAAGGTCAGAGATGTGCTTGAATGGCCAATACCAGTATCCGTCAAAGAGATACGTAGCTTTCTTGGATTGATAGGATGGTATAGGTCTTCATCAAAAACTATGTTTTGATTACAGCATCTCTTATAGACTTACTAAAGAAGCAGACTTCTATTACATGGTCAACTTCCGAACAAAATAGCTTCGACAATTGAAGCAAAGTTTGGTATCAACACCTATTCTAAAACTTCCTGACCTCAATAAGGAGTTCGAGGTAGTAATTGATGCTAGCATTCTTGCCTTGGGATGTGTACTTATGCAGGAAGGTCATCCAGTAGCATACTCTTCAAGGAAATTGAAGAGTCATGAAAAGAATTATGCCACGCATGATCTGGAATTACTAGCTGTCATCCATGCTCTAAAGCTTTGGAGACACTACCTGTTGGGTAACAAGTTTACTCTGGTAACCGATCATAAGAGTCTCAAATGGATTTTTACCCAGAATGAGCTCATCATGAGGCAACGTCGGTGGATTGAAGTATTGGAGGAATATGATTTTGAAATCAAGTACCGACTAGGGAAGGAGAATGTAGTTGCCGATGCACTCAGTCGCAAGGCATTCATAAATTCCCTAATCTTGCAAAATCCATCAACGGCCAGATCTCTGGCTACAAAAGTATCTATGCCAAACAACCCTATACTTGAACTAGCTAGAGAGGAAGCATGCCATGATTTGGCCTACCAAACAATGATAAAGGAAATATCTATCAAGGAGCAGAATCAGAAGTTGCAAGCTAAGTATCAGGAATTTTCCATTGATAATGGACTTGTCTACTACAGAACAAGGTTGTGTATACCAGCAAGCCAGTCACTTAAGCAGAAGATATTATGGGAAGCTCATGATTCTCCTTTCACATGACATCCTGGCTATGCTAAGACTCTTAATGCAGTTAGGAAGAGCTATCATTGGGAGAGGCTTAAAGGTGACATTCTCAAGTATGTCACTGAGTGTTTGTCTTGCCAACGTATCAAAGCCGAACATGTCATGATGCCAGGGAAACTGTAACCGCTTGACATTCCCCAAATGAAATGGGAATTCATCAGTATGGATTTTGTTGTGGGCTTACCCCAAGTCCAAGGAGGATACAATTCCATTATGGTTGTGGTTGACATGCTTACCAAGGTTGCACACCTGATTCCAGTAAAGACAAATTATAAAGCCTCCAACATTGCGAGATTGTTTATCAAGGAGATATTCAAGCTACATGGGTTACCTAGAAGAATCATTAGTGATCGAGATTCTCTCTTCACATCACACTTCTGGAGAGCTATCTTTGAAGCTATTGGGACTCAACTCTGTTTTAGCACCGCCTACCATCCCCAAACGGATGGCCAAACAGAGCGAGTAAATCAAGTCATCGAGTATATGCTTAGGGCATACTGCTGTCGAGAGCCTAAGAAGTGGATTCAATACTTGCCTTTGGTTGAATTTGCCTACAATGCTTCTTACCAGCAGAGCATTCAAATGACCCCTTTCCAGGCATTGTATGGTCATGATTGTCGAAGTCCCATAAACTTTTCTGATCCAACCCTAAGAGTTGAAGCTTCAAGACAAATGTTGGAGGACATGGATGATCAAATAAGGTCAATAAGACAAGACATACAAGCGGCCAAGGATAGGCAAAAGGCATACGTAGATTTGAAACCTCAAGATAGAGTCTTCGAAGAAGGAGACGTGGTCTTCATTCGTGTACGCCCTAAAAAGAGTTCTCTATCCCTAGGAGAATGCAAGAAGCTAAGTCCAAGGTATTGTGGGCCGTACAAAATCCTCAAATGCCTAGGACCCAATGCTTATAGATTGCAACTCCCTGAGAACCTAAAGGTTCACAATGTATTCCATATCAGCCTATTAAAAAAATATGTACCCAACCCTAATCATGTACTTGATGACCATCAAATTGTAATGCCTAGTCAAGGAGTCCTTGAACTAAGGCCAGATAGGATCTTAGATGTTAGGGAAAGACAGTTAAGATCTAGAACCCTGAGAGAATGCCTCGTCCAGTGGAAAGATTATCCCGAAGAGGATGCCACTTGGATAGATGAAAGCTCTCTCAACCATCAATATCCCCAGTTTATCTCAAGATGAGGACATCTCAATTCCTCTAAGGGGGAGAGAATGTAATATTCCGCGTGAACTGCCTCAAATGAATATGATTTTGGATAAATAATTTTTTTTAAAAAAATTTCCCCCCTATCCCTCCACCCGACTAACGAGCTGGAGGGGGAGGGAAATAGAAGGAGCCATTAAGCTCCTTGGTGGAGCTCGGGATGAGGGAGGGGAACATGCGTGATGACACGCAGGGAGGGAAGATCCCCCTCCCCTCCACTATTTAAACGAGGGGGCCACTGGAGATCGGAGGATGGAGCCGTGAGGAAGAGAGGAAGAAGGGTCGTAAGAGGCCGTCCCTCTGCTGCGTCGTGTCGCTGCCGATAGGGAGGAGTGGAGACACTGTCATCACTGCCGTTGAGGTCGAGGGGATTCCGGTCATAGCTGTTGTCTAGAGGGGGGGGGGGCCGTGAGGCTGCTAACATCACCACCAAGAGGGAGGGAGGAGACGCCAAACTCCTGGCGGCTGCTGTGGAGCCAGGAGAGGTCGCCGCCATCTTCAGTTGCGGCCCTCGCCGCCTGGCTAATTAGCCGCTAGGTTGGGCCGACAGCCCAGTCGTCGATTCTTTTTTTCCCCCCCATGTTGCATTCGTAAGCTTCCAGAAAGCCCTTGGAAGATTCCAAGGGGCCTTCTTAAGCCCCCTTTTCCACACCTTTGCTTCTGCCCCCCCCGGTTTTAATTCCCCTAAGCCTCCTTGTCCCCCCCCCCCCCCCCCCCGGTTTTAATTCCCCTAAGCCTCCTTGTCCCCCCCCCCCCCCCCCCCCCCCCCGGGTTTAATCTCCGCTAAGTCCCCTTGTCCCCCCCCCCGGTTTTAAAACCCCCTAGGATTTTAAATTCCCTTTTCCCCTTAAGCCTCTCCCTTGACTTTGGGAACCTACACCCCCCATGTTTTATTCCCCTAAACCTTATCACCCCCTTATAACCCTTTTTAACCCTTTTTCAACCCCCTCATAACTCTTTTCTTTTTTTTCCCACAACTCCCTAAGCTTCCTCTTAATCCCCCGTATCCCCCTTATTATTTTTCCCCCGTGAACCTAAAAATCCAAATCATCATCATGGCCTCGGATGGTATCCCGTAAGGGAGAAATAGCCGTGAGATAAAAGATAGGGAGGGAAAGTAGAGGGAGTGAAAAGAAGGAGTGAAGGAGGAAGAGTGGGAAAAAGATAAAAGAAAGGGAAGGAATGAGAATAAGTGATTTCTATTCCTTCTACCCCAAGTCAAAATCCTCCAAGGGTTCCTGTGGTTGCAAAACCACACTCACCCATAAACTTTTTTGATCCAAAGAGACGGTGGAATTCCAGAAGAAAGAGAAAAAGGCTATCTCACATTCAAACTACGATGCCGCCGAAGAAAGTCCAAGGAGTAGCTGCAGGAGGGTCATCTCTCGGTATCCATGTGGATATCTCACCCCAAAACTAGGTTTTTCTTCTTGGCTTTAATTTGGTTTTAAGTCGATCATGCAAAGAAAAATTGTTAAGGATAGGATATATTTGTTCGAGTTATTTGTAACGAAGGAGTCTAGCTTATGAATGACAATGTATAGAACTTAGTTTTCTTCAAATTGCATCAAGTATTATAAATTACGAGCAAGATTATCCATTTACTATAGTAGTATATTTTAGTTAAATCCTAAGGTGTAGAAATTATATATTGCACCATTAGTCTTATTCCTTTCGCAATGAATCATTGTAAATGGTTAAATTCATGAAAGGTTTTTTTCGATGCTCAAATTACTAGGGAGTTATCTTTGCTAATTGCACATCTTAGCAAGGCAATTGTTGTTATTTGGCATGAGTTCATCTTTAAGGAAAACGGAAATTAAATTAAACTGTATTGACTGGAAAGTAAATTGTCACAAGGATAGCAAAACCGTGACAAGACGATTAATATTACCTTCCAAAAGATAACTGAACCAATCTAAACATAGAAACATTCATACCCTAAACGCTTGACTACTTTCCTTACTGTAGGGACAATAAATTCGTAAAGAAAAGGAACTAGGGTTTGTCCCTAAGATTCTTAAAAGAAGAAACCCTAGGCCTGACATACGTCAGCTTAAAGGATCTAAACAAATTATTCCATCGTAGGACTTGCGCAACAAGTACGAAATCATTTAGTCTTGTGATTGATTCACAAGGAGAAAGGGTAAAAACCCTCATCAAGGATGGCATACCCCTACGCAAGTTATCTTGCAAAAAGACGTATTTTTGGATATCCTTCTAAATAAGGAAAGTTGTAAACCTGAAACTAGCATATCTAAGGAACTTTAGGGTCAACCAAGTTGGGTATGCCCTACACCGGAATGTAAAAGATCTTGCGAATTTACAAGACACCTTGGGAACGAGTGCTGATACATTCAAAAAGGAAAGAACACTTCCTTAGCAGTTTGCCAAACAACTGGGTTGTTTAATGGAAATGTTTATGCTTGCTAGAGATTTTAGGGCTCTGTTTGAATTATGAATTACAAATTAAATGAGTACCTATACTTCAGGTTAAAGGCCTGAAGGAAGAGGCAGTTTCAGTTACCGCCGACTACCTGCCTAACCCTAACCAAGGGGGTTGTTGACCGCACCGGGAACGTGGACCGAACCCGCCGCGAGAGGTCTCTCCGTTGAGTTCTACTTGGAGCAGGAGGACGCTTGGGTGCCAGGGGGGCTCTGGCCATAAATCCGTCACCTTCCGAGTCCTGCACAAGAGGCTAACGTGACTCGGGATTGGATCTCGAGGCCCGCATACTAGTTGACGGGCGAAAGCTTGGAATAGTGATCCCTGGGGATTACTGGATAGCCTTCGGGCGGATTATGGACAAGCCTACGGGCAAAACTCCTTATATTTCAAAGAAAAAATGATGAAATGTTAAAAGAACTTTCTTGATATTGTTTTTCTACGTCACGTGATAAGATTACGTGAAGGAACTAGTGCTTAACAGGGTTAATTAAAGAAGTTGATTGTTATATGTCAAATTAATGTGTTAGATAATTACATAACTAAAAAAAAACTGAGGAAAGTGCGGAGGATGGGCCATGGGTCCATCCTATGGTTGGGTGGTCCCGGTTAGCTGGGAACTTTTCTCAAAAATCTCGAAGAACAGCGGAATGAACATCATCATCAAAACGAATAACGAGAACGATGACACAGAGTTACGTCTTACCTGATTTACACTGTTTTAGGGGAACGGAATGGGAGTATGCCTTATGGCAGAGAGGTTGAGCTTTGCATCCCTCTCGTTTCCCATTCTCCTTGAACCAAGTGCAACGTGAATCCGCTTCGGACCTGGCGTTTCTGCGTAAAGTAGTTCGCTCAGGTCTGACACTAGTTGCTGTTAGCTAATGACCAAATAAGAAAACCCTAATTCCGGTCCATCCTAAGTGGGAAACGGCCAGGCTACTTCCGCTACGTGGCAGACGCGGGAAGACCTAGATCGCAAAACCCGTACATTCCATGGGAGTGCCGGGTGGAGTTTTCTAGACATCCTTTCCAATGGACTGCTAAGGCGTGTCCTGGATGCTGAGATCCGGAGGCTGGGGCTAATGGAAACTCATGATATTGTGCTAGGCAATGGATTGGTGAGCATGTATGCTAAGTGTGGTGCATTCGCAAAAGCAGAAGAAGTGTTTGATAAGCTAGCAATACCAAATGTTGTCTCTTGGAATGCCCTAATCTCTGGGTATGCTGACCTTGGCAATGCTGAAAGGGTTGTCAACTCATTCTGGAAAATGTTGGTAGAATATGTGGAGCCAGACAGTGTCACATTTGTTGTTATGCTTACTGCTTGTAGTCTTGCAGTGTGAGTGGAGGAGGGCTTATGTACTCTGATACTATGAGTGCTGTGTATGGCATCATCCCGATAAAAGAGCACCACATTTGCATGGTTGATCTTCTCAGCCGTGCAGGGTAGTTTGACAAGGCAATAATCTTGAAGGAACCGATTTTGGAAATGTGGATGGCTCTGTTCGGTGCAGAGCCAGCCACTTTATTAAGCGGAAGGGGATTGTGAATAGTAAATGGTAAGAAAAACAAAAAGGCTATTTTGGGGGGAAAAAAGCTGATTCGGAGGCACAGGGAAAATTCTGCAATTCAAGGAAGGAAAGTTTTTTTGGAGGGAGAAAAAGCTTTGGCTGGAAAATTTGGAAGGAACCCTTCATTATGGAGTATGTTGGAGAGATGCTAGTGAGGATTATATATGAAACTGGCAAAGTGAGTATGCCTAGAGGGATCAGAATCACGAAGGGGAGGACGGCCTGAATTTTATCACCAAGAACCACAGAAAAAGGATCTCCATTGCTCTGATTAGATTAAGGAAGGGAAGCTATCTCTGGGGGCCGCAGGAAAATTCGGAAGAAGAGGCTTTTCTATCCAGTTACCACTATTTTTGGAGACTCGTGTTTTGTGATGGCTCTGGGGGGAATTTTTGTCGGATCATCGTGAGCTGAGGAAAATCGAAGTGGAAGCTCGAAGAAGTTTACGAAGCTTTAAATCATATACGGCTAAGCCAGAGGCCACCTTCAGAGCCACCGAGTTCTAACCCTGCGAAGAAGGACAAGAAAGGGGAAGATTCCACTTGTAGCAGATCTGTTTTGGAAAACAGCATTGCCGACTCATTGCCAATGGGCAGCGCTGTCAACTCTCATTGACACCCTTTGCATTTCCACATATTGATACCCGTCGCGTTTCTACAGATTGATACCCGTCTTGTGAAAGCCAGATTGATACCCGTCTTATGAAAGCTACAATACTCGAGCACGGTGACGATTTGAAATCTGCAACTAATTCACTGATTCAGGAATGAAATTCCAATCCAAAATGGTCAGTGCCACAGGATTTAATTGAGTTGCAGACTTCATATATTCAGGACAATTGGGATCCAGATCAACAAGCAGCTTCAAGCTAGTTATTGTTGGTGATGAAAGGCTAAGTAGTGGAGGACTTGGACAGCAGTTCACTTCATCCAGTTCACAGAATCGAGTTCTGTTGCAATCAGCTTTAAGATTGCAGAAACAAGTGAAAGTCAAGATGCAAGTTCTTTTGCAGCAAGTGGAATTATTGACACTAGATTATTCACCCCATGAGAACAGTGGAGAACCCCTTCAGCAATGTCATTTCAACCTCTAGAATCTGGTCAATTTTTAAGGACGTATAGAGTTAATGCCAGATCAAAAGCAGAAGTATCTTCAACGTTTGCAGCAACAGTCATAGTTACAGCTACTACAAAATCTTCAAGCCTCTCAAAATGTAGTATTTCAACATCAACAGTTTTATCTTCAGTTCTTTTGTTCTAAAAGAATCTTCCCACATTTGGAGATCCTTGTAGACAGTTGGCTTAAGCACATATGCTAGAGCATACACTGAATCCAGTTGTAAAACTCTATCAAAACTTGGTACTCCACATTCCTATGAAACTGTCAACCTGCAACAGAGATCTCAGACTTTCAGATTCTGCATTATGATCTGTAAACCTAGAGCCATTAAAACTGAATCAGATGTCTTTGAATCAGTTTAAAACAATATCAACATGGCAATGAAAATGCATGTTACACAAGTTTGATCTTATCACAATTCTATATGGTGAAGAATTACGTATTTTGGAAGACCTGTGAGGACACAGTTTTAATTGTGCAAGAGCTGTATATATCTATGCAAAATTACACCAGATCTAGATGGCTGCTACAGAAATTTTATCTATTCAACAGAGTTGCTAATTATATGACATGAGTATTCATCAAGTTGTTTATTGGAGATGCTCCCATTCAGATGTAGCTGGATATATGTCACATATTATCTAAAATTGAGCTTTCAAATTGAACCTGATCTCGCTTGATTGATCTTCTATCCTGAAATTAGTCAAGGTCCTCTGTGATCGCGACTTTGCTTTCGAAAACCCTTCGACATCTTTGGTGAACCCGACGTGAAAGCGTCGCAGAAATTTCAGGATGGGAGATACTTCAGCCTCTATTTCAGCCTCTTCTACAATTCCAGCTGCGTCTTCTACTTCAGCTCCATCAATGACTGCTGCGTCAAGTACTTCAACATATGATCTAAAGCAGATTTTGCAGAATATGTCCATGTATATGCAACTCCAAAATCAGCAGACACAATTGTATATGCAGCAGCAGCAACAATTGCATCAACAACAGTTGTCTCAGCAAAGGCAACTCTATTCGGAGTAGGAGAATGCAAACAACGTGACTAAGGCGATTGAAGCAGTTGAGAATGAGAAGAAGCTATTTGATGGCCGTAATGTTTCAGCATATTTGAAGACATATGAGATCAAGATGGGGTTTTTTGGAGTTCCAGCTGGACTTATGAGTAAGTACTTCCTTCGTCTTGTCACACCCGCCTTGAGGGCAAAAGTGACTGATCTTTTTATTCAAAATACACATTGGCAAGATTTTAAGAAGGCCTTGAAAGAAGAATATTTCCTTGAGGACTTTGGTATGGCTACTCGGCGGTCATTCTGAGAGTGGGTCTACATGCCAAACAAAGGTTTAGCTGCTTTAGAGCTGATTCGGGAATTTGAAGAGAGGTATAGTCAGCTTGATGCCATTGAACAAAAAGCATTGGATGTTGAAAAAGTTGAGCTTTTCTTGCAAGCTACAGATCCTGCTCTTCAGGAAGAGTTGGGTGAGCTTCTTGAGGATCGCATGAAGCCTATGGGTCTTAAAACAGATTGGCAGGATGCCCAGGATGCAGTCTGGACTTTGACCAAGAGGAGGATATGGAAGACCCGCCTACAGAATGGTTCCATGACACCGATACCATCATCTGCTCCTATGCCTGCTTCTATCCCTGTTATTTCTTCTCCTCCTCAGCCAGTTTCTTGGCCTATGCCAGTGCCTACTGTTTCCACTCCACCTATTCCTCCTGTTCCACGACTGATGCCTACACCTTCTGCTCCAAAACCATCCGCTCCATCGGTGCCTACCTCTCTTGATGACATAATTAAAGGCATAACGGATTTGACACTGGAGTCAGTTAAAGCGGAGTTGGTGGGAAAATTGAAAGAGTAGTTTGCTTCGACTGCGCCTACTACTTCTTCTAGTGCTCCTACTGCACCTAGGAGTGCTCCTAGTGCACCTAGGAGAGATCGGAGATGTATTTGGTGCGATAGTATAGACCATCAGCATTGCAGGGATTGTGAATCTTTTCAGGATGCAAGGAGGAAGAATTTGGTATATTGGGGACAAGATGGTAAGATTTGGTTGACTGAGACAGGAGCTCCACTTGCTACCAACTTTGGTAAAGGTGGAATGAAGAAGTTAGTGGATGACATGGCTGCGTGTACTTCTTATGTGACAGCTAGAGGTGATGCTTCTGCATATGGAGTCCAGATTGAGAAGGGATCAGAGACTCAGTCAGCACTATGGACTTATGCTATGGAGACTGCAAACAAGGGAAAAATTCAGCAAACTGTTTTGACTAGTGCAGGCTCTAGCATCAGATCAGAGACAGGTTGGGATTCGCCTGTTGACAGGTACTCTATTTATGCTTATTTGGCTAAGTCTCATGGAGCAGATGTACTTGTTGAGGAGAAGCGTAAGAGGGATGAAGAAAATCCAAGTGTAGCTAAAACGACTAGAGGGGGTGAGTTTGTTACTCCACCTACTGCAGGACCCTCTTCAAGACCAGGGCCAGATTGACAGGTGGAAGATGCTCAAAAGAGAGAAAAGAGGCAATAGCCTAGAGAGAGAAAGCAGCTAGGGTTTAGATTGATGTCCGATATTGAGACATCTACGAACATGAAGAAAATCTTTAATGACAAGATACTTGGCAGTGAGGTGACTTTCACTATTTCTGAGGTTTTGGGCATCTCGAAAAGAGAGTTTCAGGATCAGTTTCAGGAGGTCCTGAAGAGGAAAAGACATGCATTGTCTACCACTGATACACAGGGAGTTTTGATTGGGGAGTTGGATGAGAATGAGGATGAGGTTATGGTTGAGAATGCTTCTGTTTTTCCGCATGTAGAGAAGAGGGTTCAGCCTATGCATTATGCTGAAACTGATGAGCCTGTCTTGATACCGCGTAGTCACTTTTCGCGGAGTCACTGGGCTTGGGCAACTAGAGAGATGATGGTAAAGATTGGAGAGAAACAGGTGCCTTATGTTGCATTGGTGGATCATGGTTCAGAGATTAATCTCATAGTTCGTGGAGTTTATGAGAGTAACAGATGGCCTATGGATGTAGAGCATGGGTGGCGTATGAGAGCCACCAACAATACTACAAGTGATTTGTATGCTGCCTATCCCAGTGTCAGGGTTTCTATTGGAGATGTAGAAGAGGATTTCCATTTCTTTGTGCAGGATTCATGCTCTTATCCCATAATTCTTGGACAGCCATTCATCACAGAGATGCGCATGGAACAAAGGTAATGGATGATGGATCTGCTTATGCACGGATTCGCAGTAAAGATGGCATGAGAGTAGTTCAGTTTATGACTGTGTGTGTGAACCATGTTAGAAACAGGCATACTCTCAGAGATGCACCTTTGCCCACTGTGAGGGATTCGGGTTTTCATTAGGTACCGCCATTTCGCGAGACGACGGTGGTACAAAGCAGAGGAGATTGGAGTTCTCGCCTCCTGGCAGTAGTGTTTTCTCCTCCGGTTTTGTTGGGATTTCAGCAAATAGTTCAATGAGCTATCAGAAGATTTCTAGGTTGCCTAGAGTTGCCAGGCAGTACATATGCAGGAAGGAGAGAAATTTGAAAAATGCAAGAATTTTAGAGGATGATGAGCACATAGATGGGATGTATGACAGTATGATTTGTGCAGATACGATGGAAGAGATGGAAGATATGCTGAAAACTGATATGCAGAGTTGTCACAGTAATGTATTAGTGCAATCCCTGGACATGTTTCATGAAATTGCAGATTTTGTGTCACAGATTGAGTCAAAGGCTGAGGTGGCTCAGCAAAAAGTGTTGAGTGCTGAAGAAATTCAGCAAACAGAGTTTCCAGCTGGTTATGATCAGCTTTCAGAGACACAGAGGGCTGAAAACTTTCAGCCAACAGAGTTTACTGCTAAAATATTTCAGCATCCAGAGTTTAGGGCTATTTCTATGCAGTCCATAGAGTAGAGGGTTGAGGATATTCAGCCCCCATTGGAGTGCAGAATTGCTGATTTACAGCAAGATTTGAGTAATGCAGAAGAGCATAATGAAGCCAGGGTTGACACGAAATACAAAACTGTGGATAAGAAGGTGAAGCCGGTAGCTATACCGCTTCCACCTGATAGTGATCAGCAAATAGAGAGGGCTGCTAAACAGCCAATTTTGAGGAATCCGGAGCATATTGGTCATAAATTTTTAGCAGAGATTCTTGCTGAATTGAAAATTGGGAATGGTGACTTCTTGCTACCCACAGAGAAGCAATGTTTTTAGGAGATGCTTGAGGGACATGGAAGGGGATTTGCTTTTTTCCCTCATGAGATTGGATGTGTGAATCCAGATATTGTTGCTCCTATGGTCATTTTTACTATTCCTCATATTCCATGGAATCTCCGACCTATTCCAGTGCCTAAGGCACACCTGCCAAAGCTGATTGATTTATTGAATGAGAAAATCAGGATGGGAATTCTTGAGCCTTCATCTGCACCATACTCAAACAGGTGGTTTACAGTTCCAAATAATAATGGTACTCTCCGATTTATTCAGGTCATGCAGCCAGTAAACAGAATTACTATCAGGAATGTTGGTATAGGTCAGTTATGGATGAGTTTGCAGAAGCATTTGCTGGATGTGCCATCTATTCTTTAGGTGATTTGTATTCGGGATATGATCAATTTCAGCTGGCTTTGGAAAGCATGGACATAACCGCCATGAGAACTCCTATTGGGCTTGTCAGGATGTGTACCTTGCCTCAAGGTGCCACTAATTCTGTTGCGCATATGATGAATGCCATGCATAAGATCCTTCGGGATTACATACCTCAGCTTACTATGCCTTTCTAAGATGATGTGCCCATTAAGGGGTGTGCAGAAGAAGAGAAAAATGAGAGTCTAAATGATCAGGGATGCATATACTTTGTGGCTGATCATATTTCAGCATGTGAGAAGATTTTGGCCAGGTTAGAATAAGTGAACTTGACACTTTCAGGGCAAAAATATATTTTTGGAGTGAATGAGGTTGTCATTGTTGGACATATGTGTGGATATTATGGCATGAAACCCTCACCTGATAAGGTGAATGCTATAGGCAAGATTGCAGAGTATTGTTCTACCACTTCAGAGGTACGGACATTCATTGGAGCTTGTGTGTTTTATATGATTTGGATACCTCATTTTGCACACATAGCTGATTGTTTATATCAGCTGCTTCGAAAGGGGCAGAAATTCTATTGGGATGAGAGCCACACTAGAGCCATGCGGAAATTGAAGAAGTTATTGTAGAATGCTCCTACTCTTAGGAAAGCGGATTGTAATTGTGGAAAGCCTATTGTATTGACAGTTGACACTAGTCCAATTGGCATAGGTTGGGCTGTGGATCAAGATGATGCAGATGGAAATAGGTATGCTATTCGGTTTGGGGCGAAAGTCCTAAACAAGAGACAGAGGAGATATCCGCAAATCAAGAGGGAGTTACTAGGGATTGTTACGGATCTCAAATGTGACAAGGAGTACTTTATTGGAGCTTCAGTTGTGGTAGAGACAGATTGTTTGCCATTGATTGGTATGATTACGAGTTGCTCTACTCCGGATATAGCTATGCTGAGATGGATTGCATACATCAAGTCATTAAATCCGGAATTTAAACACATAGCAGGGAAGGATAATCCAGTGGCAGATATGTTGTCTAGAGCCAGATATGATGATGAGGAGATTCTACTTGCAGAAGAGGATGATGCAGAAATTTCAGCCACTATGGTTGATCATGTTTGTCATGTCTATGATATTGTGGCTTTCATAGAAGAACTCTATGTTGGAGATTGGTTGCAAATCGGCAAGTACCTTAGTACACTAAGCAAAAGAGATAAATGGACAGATGAAGAGTTCAAGAAGATCAGAAGGAAAGCCTATGGTTATTTTCTCAAGGACGGATTTCTTTGGAAGCATCCGAAGAAAAGAGGCGGATTACCTTTGCGGGTTGTCTGCGATAGAGAGACACAGTTATAGGTGATGAGGGAGTTTCATGAGAGTCCTTGGGTTGGTCATAGAGAAGTGTGGGCTACTTGTGAGAAAATCAAGGAGAAATATTGGTGGAAAGGCATGTATAGAGATGTTTCTCATTTTGTTGAGACTTGCAGAGACTGCCAGATGTATTTAGTTGTGCGTCATCGAGATGAGCTTCATCTGACCTATCTGCTATGCATTCATTATAAGTGGGTAGTTGACTTGATTACTATGCCTATGGGTCTATGGCAGATGAGGTATATTTTGTTGGCTAGAGAGGATCTTACCAATCATGTTGAGGGCAGATCTTTAAGAACAAAGACCACTAGTGCAGTGTGTAAGTTCTTATTGGAAGAAATTTTCTGCAGGTATGGTTGTGTGGGTAAGATCACTGCGGATCGCGGTGAATTGGATGCAGATGAAGCTAGGGAGTTTTTCTCTCAGCTAGGAATCAAGTTGGCTCTAACTACAGCATATAATCCAAAGGGAAATGGAAAGAGTGAAAGAGGGCATCCGCCGATAGTGAAAGCATTAGCTAAAGCATGCAGAGGACGTATTGGAGAATGGCTAAGACTTCTACCATTTGCTTTGTGGGCTGATCGTACGACTCACAGTGTTACCACAGGATATATGCCTGCACAGTTGATGTATGGTCAGAAACCTGTTATGCCGACTGAGACTTGTGCTTTGACTTGGTCAGTTTTACCTTGGCAGGAGGATTTGACGAGAGAGGAGCTCTTAGCTCTTCGGATTCGACAGTTGGAGAGAAGACCAGAGGATATTCAACTAGCTATTGACAGGTTGAAGGTTGCTAGAATAAGAAATAAGGATAGGTTTGACAACAGGCATCGCTTGCGGCCTAGAGCAATAGAAGAGGGAGATTGGGTATTAGTCTTTGATAGCAGCCTTGAAAATCAGCATACTGCACTTCGAAAGATGGTGTAAAGATGGTTTGGGCCGTACATAGTCAGACACGTTTTTGATTATGCAACATGTGAGCTGACAGAATTGGATGGGACAGTGCTTAGAGTGCCTATTGCTGGAAAAAGAATCAAGATTTTCAAGAAAAGAGATGATGAAGATTATGCATTGGAAGAATTTGCAAGAGAAGAGCAACGAGAAGAAACTCCAATGGAAGAGACAGATGATATGACAGATAATCTTGTTGATATATCGGAAATGCATAATGAAGAGATTGATCTGTTTGTGGATCTTGATGATAACGATCATGGGTAGTTGGCCCATCCGGAGGATGCACAGGATTAGAGGGGGTGGATGTCGAACCGCTGCGCATCCGAGATGTGGAATCCACCAAAAAGGTTATACTGAACATGGACCATTTGTCAAGGCACTTGCTTCTTATCATCACATGTAATTAGAGGGTGTCTGTCTAGATGTTGTCAGCCATTGGACATGGGTTTTAACTATATTACAGTCAGTAAATAAGACTTTTACATATGGAATAAGTGGATCTTTTTGGTATTAAGCGAAGGGTACTAAAGGTTCACACTGTTTTGAAACTTGTTTGACATGCTGAGATCCGGAGGCTGGGGCTAATGGAAACTCATGATATTGTGCTAGGCAATGGATTGGTGAGCATGTATGCTAAGTGTGGTGCATTCGCAAAAGCAGAAGAAGTGTTTGATAAGCTAGCAATACCAAATGTTGTCTCTTGGAATGCCCTAATCTCTGGGTATGCTGACCTTGGCAATGCTGAAAGGGTTGTCAACTCATTCTGGAAAATGTTGGTAGAATATGTGGAGCCAGACAGTGTCACATTTGTTGTTATGCTTACTACTTGCAGTCTTGCAGGGTGAGTGGAGGAGGCCTTATGTACTCTGATACTATGAGTGCTGTGTATGGCATCATCCCGATAAAAGAGCACCACATTTGCATGGTTGATCTTCTCAGCCGTGCAGGGCAGTTTGACAAGGCAATAATCTTGAAGGAACCAATTTTGGAAATGTGGATGGCTCTGTTCGGTGCAGAGCCAGCCGCTTCATTAAGCGGAAGGGGATTGTGAATAGTAAATGGTAAGAAAAACAAAAAGGCTATTTTGGGGGGAAAAAAGCTGATTCGGAGGTGCAGGGAAAATTCTGCAATTCAGGGAAGGAAAGTTTTTCTGGAGGGAGAAAAAGCTTTGGCTGGAAAATTCGAAAGGAACCCTTCATTATGGAGTATGTTGGAGAGATGCTAGTGAGGATTACATATGAAACTGGCAAAGTGAGTATGCTCAAAGGGATTAGAATCACGAAGGGGAGGACGGCCTGAATTTTACCACCAAGAACCACAGAAAAAGGATCGCCATTGCTCTGATTAGATTGAGGAAGGGAAGCTATCTCTGGGGGCCGCAGGAAAATTCGGAAGAAGAGGATTTTCTATCCAGTTACCACTATTTTTGGAGACTTGTGTTTTGTGATGGCTCCGGGGGGAAGTTTTGTCGGATCATCGTGAGCTGACGAAAATCGAAGCGGAAGCTCGAAGAAGTTTACGAAGCTTTAAATCATATACGGCTAAGCCAGAGGCCACCTTCAGAGCCACCGAGTTATAACCCTGCGAAGAAGGACAAGAAAGGGGAAGACTCCACTTGTAGCAGATCTGTTTTGGAAAATAGCATTGCTGACTCATTGCCAATGGGCAGCGCTGTCAAGTCTCATTAACACCCATCGCGTTTCCACAGATTGATACCCGTCGCGTTTCCACAGATTGATACCCGTCTTGTGAAAGCCAGATTGATACCCCTCTTGTGAAAGCTACAATACTCGAGCACGGTGACGATTTGAAATCTGCAACTAATTCACTCATTCACGAATGAAATTCCAATAAAAAATGGTCAGTGCCATAGGATTTAATTGAGTTGCAGACTTCATATATTCAGGACAATT